>NC_092343.1:316500070-316780070 GCF_046630445.1 Rutidosis leptorrhynchoides
CGTTCCATATTAATTGATTTCGTTACGAGGTTTTGACCTCTATATGAGACGTTTTTCAAAGACTGCATTCGTTTTTAAAACAAACCATAACCTTTATTTTATCGACAAGGTTTAAAGGACACCACCTAGATTATCAGAAATGATAATCTAAAAAATATCACACTTACACACTACCAATACATATTGGTTTACAATATTAATATGTTACAACAAAGTAAATTTTGAATGCAGTTTTAAACAATATTATACAAGCATGCTGACTCCAAATCTTGTCCATATATTAGCATGCTACAGCGGAAGCTCTTAATAATCACCTGAGAATAAACATGCTTTAAACGTCAACAAAAATGTTGGTGAGTTACAGGTTTAACCTATATATTTATCAAATCGTAATAATAGACCACAAGATTTCATATTTCAATACACATCCCATACATAGAGATAAAAATCATTCATATGGTGAACACCTGGTAACCGACATTAACAAGATGCATATAAGAATATCCCCTATCATTCCGAGACATCCATCGGACATGATAAAACAACATCGAAGTACTAAAGCATCCGTTACAACGGATGGGGTTTGTTGAGCCCAATAGATCTATCTTTAGGATTCGCGTCAATTAGTAGACTGGTTTACTAATTCTTAGGTTACCAAGTAAAAAGGGGCATATTCGGCTTCGATCGTTCAACCATGGAAAGTAGTTTCATGTACTTGTGTCTATTTTGTAAATCATTTATAAAATTGCATGTATTCTCATCCCAAAATAATAGATTTTAAAAGTGGGACTATAACTCACTTTCACATATTTTTACTTCGTCGGGAAGTAAGACTTGGCCACTGGTCGATTCACGAACCTATAACAAATATGTACATATATATCAAAGTATGTTCAAAATATATTTACAATATTTTTAATAAGTTTTAATGTTTTAAGTTTATTAAGTCAGTTGTCCTCGTTAGTAACCTACAACTAGTTGTCCATAGTTAGATGTACAGAAATAAATTGATATATATTATCTTGACCCAATCCACAACCCAGTGTATACACGTCTCAGGCTAGATCATAACTCAAAGTATGTATATATTTGGAATCAACCTCAACCCTGTATAGCTAACTCAAACATTACTGCATATAGAGTGTCTATGGTTGTTCCAAATAATATATATACATGGGTCGATATGATATGTCAAAACATTTGCATGTGTGTCTATGGTATCTCAAGATTACATAATATATTAGAATACATGTATAATACAATATAATTTAGCGAGGATATGATTTGTATAGAATTGTTACAATATTTCCCGTAGCTACAACAATCAAAAAATATCCAATCTTGTTTTACCCATAACTTCTTCGTTTTAAATCCGTTTTGAGTGAATCAAATTGCTATGGTTTCATATTGAACTCTATTTTATGAATCTAAACAGAAAAATTATAGGTTTATAGTCAGAAATATAAGTTACAAGTCATTTTTGTAAGAGGTAGTCATTTCAGTCGAAAGAACGACGTCTTGATGACCATTTTGAAAAACATACTTCCACTTTGAGTTTAACCATGATTTTTGGATATAGTTTCATGTTCATAAGAAAAATCATTTTCCCAGAAGAACTACTTCTAAATCAAAGTTTATCATAGTTTTTAATTATCAAACCCAAAACAGCCCGTGGTGTTACGACAACGGCGTATGTCCGGTTTTACGGTGTTTTTCATGTTTCCAGGTTTTAAATCATTAAGTTAGCATATCATATAGATATAGAACATGTGTTTAGTTGATTTTAAAAGTCAAGTTTGAAGGATTAACTTTTGTTTGCGAACAAGTTTAGAATTAACTAAACTATGTTCTAGTGATTTCAAGTTTAAACCTTCGAATGAGGTAGTTTTATATATATGAATCGAATGATGTTATGAACATCATTAGTACCTCAGATTTTGTGGATAAACCTACTAGAAATGAAAAAAATAGATCTAGCTTCAAAGGATCCTTGGATGGCTTGAAAGTTCTTGAAGCAGAATCATGACACGAAAACAAGTTCAAGTAAGATTTCCACTCGAAATAAGATTGTTATAGTTATAGAAATTGAATCAAAGTTTGAATATGAGTATTACCTTGTATTAGAAAGATATCTTACTATAAATAAGAAAGATTTCTTGAGGTTGAATGATCACTTTACACGATTGGAAGTAAGCTAGCAAACTTGGAAGTATTCTTGATTTTATGAAACTAGAACTTATAGAATTTATGAAGAACACTCAGAACTTGAAGATAGAACTTGAGAGAGATCAATTAGATGAAGAAAATTGAAGAATGAAAGTGTTTGTAGGTGTTTTTGGTCGTTGGTATATGGATTAGATATAAAGGATGTGTAATTTTGTTTACATGTAAATAAGTCATGAATGATTACTAATATTTTTGTAATTTTATGAGATATTTCATGCTAGTTGCCAAATGATGGTTCCCACATGTGTTAGGTGACTCACATGGGCTGCTAAGAGCTGATCATTGGAGTGTATGTACCAATAGTACATACATCTAAAAGTTGTGTATTGTACGAGTACGAATACGGGTGCATACGAGTAGAATTGTTGATGATAATGAATGAGGATGTAATTGTAAGCATTTTTATTAATTATAAGTACTTTGATAAGTGTCTTGAAGTCTTTCAAAGGTGTATGAATACATTTTAAAACACTACATGTAAATACATTTTAACTGAGTCGTTAAGTCATCGTTAGTCGTTACATGTAAATGTTGTTTTGAAACCTTTAGGTTAACGATCTTGTTAAATGTTGTTAACCCATTGTTTATTATATTTAAAGAGATGTTAAATTTTTACATTACCATGATATTATGATATATAATATATCTTAGTATGATATATATACAATTAGATGTCGTTACAACGATAATCGTTACATATATGTCTCGATTCGAAATCATTAAGTTTGTAGTCTTGTTTTTACATATGTAGTTCATTGTTAATACACTTAATGACATGTTTACTTATCATTTATCATGATTAAACATAGTGTATCAATATCTTAATATGATTCATATGTATTTAGTAAGACGTTGTTATAACGATAATCGTTATATATATCGTTTCGAGTTTCTTAATTCAATAAACTCACTTTTATGTATATAACTCATTGTTAAAATACCTAATGAGATACTTAATTATCATAATATCATGTTAACTATATATATCATCATATAGTTTTTACAAGTTTTAACGTTCGTGAATCACCGGTCAACTTGGGTGGTCAATTGTCTATATGAAACCTATTTCAATTAATCACGTCTTAACAAGTTTGATTGCTTATCATGTTAGAAACACTTAATCATGTAAATAACAATTTCATTTAATATATATAAACATGGAAAAGTTCAGGTCACTACAATACCTACCCGTTAAATAAATTTCGTCCCGAAATTTTAAGCAGTTGGAGGTGTTGACGTATCTTCTGGAAATAAGTGCAGCTATTTCTTCTTTATCTGATCTTCTCATTCCCAGGTGAACTCGGGTCCTCTACGAGCATTTCATCAAACTTTAACAATTGGTATCTTGTTTTGCTTAAGTCTTTTAACCTCACGATCCATTATTTCGACGGGTTCTTCGACGAATTGAAGTTTTTCGTTGATTTAGATTTTGTCTAACGGAATAGTGAGATCTTCTTTAGCAAAACATTTTTTCAAATTTGAGACGTGGAAAGTGTTATGTACAGCCGCGAGTTGTTGTGGTAATTCAAGTCGGTAAGCTACTGGTCCGACACGATCAATAATCTTGAATGGTCCTATATACCTTAGATTTAATTTCCCTCATTTACCAAATCGAACAATGCCTTTCCAAGGTGCAACCTTAAGCATGACCATCTCTCCAATTTCAAATTCTATATCTTTTCTTTTAATGTCGGCGTAGCTCTTTTGTCGACTTTGGGCTGTTTTCAACCGTTATTGAATTTGGATGATCTTCTCGGTAGTTTCTTGTATTATCTCTGGACCCGTAATCTGTCTATCCCCCACTTCACTCCAACAAATTGGAGACCTGCACTTTCTACCATAAAGTGCTTCAAACGGTGCCATCTCAATGCTTGAATGATAGCAGTTGTTGTAGGAAAATTCTGCTAACGGAAGGTGTCGATCCCAATTGTTTCCGAAATCAATAACACATGCTCGTAGCATGTCTTCAAGCGTTTGAATCATCCTTTCGCTCTGCCCATCAGTTTGTGGATGATAAGCAGTACTCATGTCTAGACGAGTTCCTAATGCTTGCTGTAATTTCTGCCAGAATCTTGAAATAAATCTGTCATCCCTATCAGAGATAATAGAGCTTGGTATTCCTTGTTTGGAGACGACTTCCTTCAAATACAATCGTGTTAACTTCTCCATCTTGTCATCTTCTCTTATTAGCAGGAAGTGTGCTGATTTGGTGAGACGATCAACTATTACCCAAATAGTATCAAAACCACTTGCAGTCCTTGGAAATTTAGTGATGAAATCCATGGTAATATTTTCCCATTTCCATTCCGAGATTTCGGGTTGTTGAAGTAGACCTGATGGTTTCTGATGCTCTGCTTTGACCTTAGAACACGTCAAACATTCTCCTACGTATTTAGCAACATCGGCTTTCATACCCGACCACAGAAAATGTTTCTTGAGATCCTTGTACATCTTTCTCGTTCCAGGGTGTATTGAGTATCTGGTTTTATGAGCTTCTCTAAGTACCATTTCTCTCATATCTCTAAATTTTGGTACCCAAATTCTTTCAGCCCTATACCGGGTTCCGTCTTCCCGAATATTAAGATTCTTCTCCGATCCTTTGGGTATTTCATCCTTTAAATTTCCCTCTTTTAAAACTCCTTGTTGCGCCTCCTTTATTTGAGTAGTAAGGTTATTGGGAATCATTATATTCATAGCTTTTACTCGAATGGGTTCTCTGTCCTTTCTGCTCAAGGCATCGGCTACCACATTTGCCTTCCCCGGGTGGTAACGAATCTCAAAGTCGTAATCATTCAACAATTCAATCCACCTGCACTGTCTCATGTTCAGTTGTTTCTGATTAAATATGTGTTGAAGACTTTTGTGGTCGGTATATATAATACTTTTGACCCCATATAAGTAGTGCCTCCAAGTCTTTAATGCAAAAACAACTGCGCCTAATTCCAAATCATGCGTCATATAATTCTGCTCGTGAATCTTCAATTGTCTAGACGCATAAGCAATTACCTTCGTTCGTTGCATTAATACATAACCGAGACCTTGCTTTGAAGCGTCACAATATATTACAAAATCATCATTCCCTTCAGGTAATGATAATATAGGTGCCGTAGTTAATTTTTTCTTTAACAATTGAAATGCTTTCTCTTGTTCATCCTTCCATTCAAATTTCCCCCCTTTATGCGTTAATGCAGTCAAGGGTTTTGCTATTCTAGAAAAATCTTGGATGAACCTTCTGTAGTAACCAGCTAGTCCTAAAAATTGGCGTATATGCTTCGGAGTTTTTGAGGTTTCTCATTTTTCAACGGTTTCAATCTTTGCTGGATCCACCTGAATACCTTCTTTGTTCACTATGTGACCGAGGAATTGAACTTCTTCGAACCAAAATGCACACTTTGAAAACTTAGCGTACAGTTTTTCCTTCCTTAACAACTCTAGCACTTTTCTCAAATGTTCTTCATGCTCTTGGTCATTCTTTGAGTAAATAAGTATGTCATCGATGAAAAAAATGACAAACTTGTCAAGGTATGGTCCACACTCGGTTCATGAGGTCCATGAACACAGCTGGTGCGTTAGTCAACTCAAACGGCATAACCATAAACTCGTAATGACCGTAACGCGTCTTAAAAGTAGTCTTTAGAATATCATCCTCCTTCACCCGCATTTGATGATACCCAGAACTTAAATCAATCTTAGAATAAACCGTTGAGCCTTGTAGTTGATCAAATAAGTCGTCGATTCTCGGTAGTGGGTAGCGGTTCTTGATGGTAAGTTTGTTCAACTCTCGATAGTCGATACATAACCTAAATGTACCATCCTTCTTCTTGACAAACAAAAAAGGAGCTCCCCATGGTGATGTGCTTGGTCGAATGAAACCACGCTCTAAAAGTTCTGTAATTGGCTCTGAAGTTCCTTCATTTCGCTGGGTGTGAGTCTGTATGCAGCACGAGCTATTGGTGCAGCTCCCGGTACAAGGTCTATTTGAAATTCAACAGATCGGTGTGGAGGTAGTCCCGGTAATTCTTTCAGAAATACATCAGGAAATTCTTTTGCGACGGAAACATCATTGATGTTCTTTTCTTCGGAATTGACTTTCTCGATGTGTGCTAGCACAGCATAGCAACCTTTTCTTATTACTTTTTGTGCCTTTAGGTTACTAATAAGATTTAACTTTGCGTTGCTCTTTTCTCCGTACACCATTAAGGGTTTTTCTTTTTCTCGTATAATGCGAATTGCATTTTTTGTAACAAACAATCTTTGCTTTTACTTCTTTCAACCAGTCCATACCGATTATCATATCAAAACTCCCTAACTCTACTGGTATCAAGTCAATCTTAAATGTTTCACTAACCAGTTTAATTTCTCGATTCCGACATATATTATCTGCTATAATTAATTTACCGTTTGCTAATTCGAGTAAAAATTTATTATCCAAGGGCGTCGGTGAAAAACTTAGTTTAGCACAAAAATCTCTACTCATATAGCTTCTATCCGTACCCGAATCAAATAAAACATAAGCAGATTTATTGTCAATGAGAAACGTACCGTTAACAAGCTCCGGGTCTTCCTGCGCTTCTGCCGTATTAATATTGAAAACTCTTCCGCGGCCCTGATCATTAGTATTCCCCTGATTCGGGCAATTTCTACTAAAGTGGCTCGGTTTTCCACATCCAAAACAAACTATGGCGGTGTTATTGGTTCCGAAATTATTTGTTCCTTTAGTTCTGTTATGCATTGATCCGTAGATTTCGCACTTCTTCGCGCAATGACCATTTCTTTTACACCTATTGCAAAATGTCGTATAGAACCCCAGGTGATGCTCTTCACATCTTTGGTATGGCTGTTTTTGGTTTTTGTTTCCATTGTTGTTATTGAGATTGTTGTTGGGATTGTTATTGTTGTTGTTGTTGTTGTTGTTGTTATTGTTGTTGGGACGGTTATTGTAGTTGTTGTTGGGACGTTTGTTGAAGTTGTTGTTGTGATTGATGTTGCGGTTATTGGGATAGTTATTGCGATTGTGGTTGTGATTGTTGTTGTTGTATTGGTGACTCTTGTCATTGGTTTCTTCCCACTTTCTCATGACTTATTTCATGTTAGCCTCTTCGGTCACCTGCTATTTAATCCTTCCTTCGATCTGGTTCACTAATTTGTGAGCCATTCGACTTGCCTTTTGTATGGAGGTGGGCTCGTGTGAACTCACATCTTCTTGAATTCTTTCCGGTAACCCTTTTACAAATGCGTCGATCTTCTCTTCTTCGTCTTCGAATGTTCTGGGACACAATAGGCACAACTCTGTGAATCGTCGTTCGTACATGGTGATATCGAAACCTTTCTTTTGTAATCCTCTTAGCTCTACCTTGAGCTTATTTACCTCGTTTCTGGGACGATACTACTCGTTCATCAATTGTTTAAATGCTGACCATGGTAGTGCGTAAGCAGCATCTTGTCCTACCTGCTCGAGATAGGTATTCCACCATGTTAACGCCGTACCTGTGAAGGTATGCGTAGCGTACTTAACTTTGTCCTCTTCAGTACACTTACTTATGGCAAACACCAATTTGACCTTCTCGGTCCACCATTTCAATCCAATTGGTCCTTCGGTTCCATCAAATTCCAAAGGTTTGCAGGCAGTGAATTCTTTGTAGGAGCATCCTACACGATTTCTTGTGAAATTAGTTCCACTGCTAGATCCAGAGTTATTGTTATTTTGCATCGCAGCCTGTACTGCGGCTATGTTTGCTGCAAGGAAAACACGGAAGTCTTCCCCACTCATGTTCAAGTTCTGACTAGTCGTCGGTGCCATTTCCTTCAAAAATAGCCAAAAGAATTGAGTTAACCATATAGAATTTAAGAGTAGTCAATAGTATTTCATAGCATAATATGAACTTATTTATAAAAGCTTTTTCTTCATATTAGCATTTTATAGTTTTAATTCGGGTAGTACCTACCCGTTAAGTTCATACTTAGCAGCTATTATGAAATGTCCCGTTCTTATTGATTAAAAACGTTCCATATTAATTGATTTCGTTGCGAGGTTTTGACCTCTATATGAGACGTTTTTCAAAGACTGCATTCATTTTAAAACAACCCATAACCTTTATTTCATCAATAAAGGTTTAAAAAGCTTTACGTAGATTATCAAATAATGATAATCTAAAATATCCGGTTTACGCACGACCATTACATAATGGTTTACAATACAAATATGTTACAACAAAATAAGTTTCTTGAATGCAGTTTTTACACAATATCATACAAGCATGGACTCCAAATCTCGTCCTTATTTAAGTATGCGACAGCGGAAGCTCTTAATAATCACCTGAGAATAAACATGCTTAAAACGTCAACAAAAATGTTGGTGAGTTATAGGTTTAACCTATATATATCAAATCATAATAATAGACCACAAGATTTCATATTTCAATACACATCCCATACATAGAGATAAAAATCATTCATATGGTGAACACCTGGTAACCGACATTAACAAGATGCATATATAAGAATATCCCCATCATTCCGGGACACCCTTCGGATATGATATAAATTTCGAAGTACTAAAGCATCCGGTACTTTGGATGGGGTTTGTTAGGCCCAATAGATCTATCTTTAGGATTCGCGTCAATTAGGGTGTCTGTTCCCAAATTCTTAGATTACCAGACTTAATAAAAAGGGGCATATTCGATTTCGATAATTCAACCATAGAATGTAGTTTCACGTACTTGTGTCTATTTTGTAAATCATTTATAAAACCTGCATGTATTCTCATCCCAAAAATATTAGATTTTAAAAGTGGGACTATAACTCACTTTCACAGATTTTTACTTCGTCGGGAAGTAAGACTTGGCCACTGGTTGATTCACGAACCTATAACAATATATACATATATATCAAAGTATGTTCAAAATATATTTACAACACTTTTAATATATTTTGGTGTTTTAAGTTTATTAAGTCAGCTGTCCTCGTTAGTAACCTACAACTAGTTGTCCACAGTTAGATGTACAGAAATAAATCGATAAATATTATCTTGAATCAATCCACGACCCAGTGTATACGTATCTCAGTATTGATCACAACTCAAACTATATATATTTTGGAATCAACCTCAACCCTGTATAGCTAACTCCAACATTCACATATAGAGTGTCTATGGTTGTTCCGAAATATATATAGATGTGTCGACATGATAGGTCGAAACATTGTATACGTGTCTATGGTATCTCAATATTACATAATATACAATACAAGTTGATTAAGTTATGGTTGGAATAGATTTATTACCAATTTTCACGTAGCTAAAATGAGAAAAATTATCCAATCTTGTTTTACCCATAACTTCTTCATTTTAAATCCGTTTTGAGTGAATCAAATTGCTATGGTTTCATATTAAACTCTATTCTATGAATCTAAACAGTAAAAGTATAGGTTTATAGTCAGAAAAATAAGTTACAAGTCGTTTTTGTAAAGGTAGTCATTTCAGTCGAAAGAACGACGTCTAGATGACCATTTTAGAAAACATACTTCCACTTTGAGTTTAACCATAATTTTTGGATATAGTTTCATGTTCATAATAAAAATCATTTTCTCAGAATAACAACTTTTAAATCAAAGTTTATCATAGTTTTTAATTAACTAACCCAAAACAGCCCGCGGTGTTACTACGACGGCGTAAATCCGGTTTTACGGTGTTTTTCGTGTTTCCATGTTTTAAATCATTAATTTAGCATATCATATAGATATAGAACATGTGTTTAGTTAATTTTAAAAGTCAAGTTAGAAGGATTAACTTTTTTTTGCGAACAAGTTTAGAATTAACTAAACTATGTTCTAGTGATTACGAGTTTAAACCTTCGAATAAGATAGTTTTATATATATGAATCGAATGATGTTATGAACATCATTACTACCTCAAGTTTAGTAGGTAAACCTACTGGAAGTGACAAGAAATGATCTAGCTTCAAAGGATCTTGGATGGCTTGAAAGTTCTTGAAGTAGGATCATGACACAAAAACAAGTTCAAGTAAGATTTTTACTCGAATTAAGATAGTTTATAGTTATAGAAATTGAATCAGAGTTTGAATATGAATATTACCTTGAATAAGAAAGATAACCTATTGTATATAACAAAGGTTTCTTGATCTTAGATGATTACTTGGAATGGATTAGAAAACTTGGAAGTAAATTAGTAAACTTGAAGGGATTTTTGAAGTGTTCTTGAAGTGTTCTTCCTATGATGATTATAGTTTGATTCTTGAAGTGATTTTTGATGAAGATGATGATTAACTACTGGAAAAATACGTTCATAATAGTGTGTGTGTGTGTTGAGAGAGAATTAGAAAGAGAATTGGAAGTGAAATGGAGTGAATGATGAGTGGTAATTGGTGAGTGGTGAGTGGGGTTAAAAGGAGTTCTAGTTAGTTGACTAGCTCATGGTAGAAGTTAAAATTGATTAGTCATACATGACATAATCAAGAGTGGAATCCCATTCTAGTTCCTATTGGTATATACCCATAGTAAGTACGTTTTGAAGCTGTGTATAATACGGGTAAGAATACGACTAGAATTCTTGATGAAAGAAAAGAATGGGAAAGTAACTGTAACCATTTTCGTTAAGTATGAGTGTTTTGATATATGTCTTGAAGTCTTCCAAAAGTATTTTAATACATCTAAATACACTACATGTATATACATTTTAACTGAGTCGTTAAGTCATCGTTAGTCGTTACATGTAAGTGTTGTTTTGAAACCTTTAAGTTAACGATCTCAATTAATGTTGTTAACCCATTGTTTATTATATCTAATGAGATGTTATATTATTATATTATCATGATATTATGATATATTAATATATCTTAATATGATATATATACATTTAAATGTCGTTACAACGATAATCGTTACATATATGTCTCGTTTCGAAATCCTTAAGTTAGTAGTCTTGTTTATATGTACATAACTCATTGTTAATATAATTATGGAGATACTTACTTATCATAATCTTATGTTAACCATATGTATATCCATATATATATCATCATGTCATTTTTACAAGTTTTAACGTTCGTGAATCGCCGGTCAACTTGGGTGGTCAATTGTCTATATGAAACATATTTCAATTAATCAAGTCTTAACAAGTTTGATTGCTTAACATGTTGGAAACATTTAATCATGTAAATATCAATCTCAATTAATATATATAAACATGGAAAAGTTCGGGTCACTACAGTACCTACCCGTTAAATAAATTTCGTCCCGAAATTTTAAGCTGTTGAAGGTGTTGACGAATCTTCTGGAAATAGATGCGGGTATTTCTTCTTCATCTGATCTTCACGCCCCCAGGTGAACTCGGGTCCTCTACGAGCATTCCATCGAACCTTAACAATTGGTATCTTGTTTTGCTTAAGTCTTTTAACCTCACGATCCATTATTTCGACGGGTTCTTTGATGAATTGGAGTTTTTCTTTGATTTGGATTTCATCTAACGAAATAGTGAGATCTTCTTTAGCAAAACATTTCTTCAAATTCGAGACGTGGAAAGTGTTATGTACAGCCGCGAGTTGTTGAGGTAACTCAAGTCGGTAAGCTACTGGTCTGACACGATCAATAATCTTGAATGGTCCAATATACCTTGGATTTAATTTCCCTCGTTTACCAAATCGAACAACGCCTTTCCAAGGTGCAACTTTAAGCATGACCATCTCTCCAATTTCAAATTCTGTATCTTTTCTTTTAATGTCAGCGTAGCTCTTTTGTCGACTTTGGGCGGTTTTCAACCGTTGTTGAATTTGGATGATCTTCTCGGTAGTTTCTTGTATAATCTCCGGACCCGTAATTTGTCTATCCCCCACTTCACTCCAACAAATCGGAGACCTGCACTTTCTACCATAAAGTGCTTCAAACGGCGCCATCTCAATGTTTGAATGGTAGCTGTTGTTGTAGGAAAATTCTGCTAACGGGAGATGTCGATCCCAACTGTTTCTGAAATCAATAACACATGCTCGTAGCATGTCTTCAAGCATTTGTATCGTCCTTTCACTCTGCCCATCAGTTTGTGGATGATAGGCAGTACTCATGTCTAGACGAGTTCCTAATGCTTGTTGTAATGTCTGCCAGAATCTTGAAATAAATCTACCATCCCTATCAGAGATAATAGAGATTGGTATTCCATGTCTGGAGATGACTTCCTTCAAATACAGTCGTGCTAACTTCTCCATCTTGTCATCTTCTCTTATTGGCAGGAAGTGTGCTGATCTGGTGAGAAGATCAACTATTACCCAAATAGTATCAAAACCACTTGCAGTCCTTGGCAATTTAGTGATGAAATCCATGGTAATGTTTTCCCATTTCCATTCCGGGATTTCGGGTTGTTGAAGTAGACCTGATGGTTTCTGATGCTCAGCTTTGACCTTAGAACACGTCAAACATTCTCCTACATATTTAGCAACATCGGCTTTCATACCCGACCACCAAAAATGTTTCTTGAGATCCTTGTACATCTTCCCCGTTCCAGGATGTATTGAGTATCTGGTTTTATGAGCTTCTCTAAGTACCATTTCTCTCATATCTCCAAATTTTGGTACCCAAATCCTTTCAGCCCTATACCGGGTTCCGTCTTCCCGAATATTAAGATGCTTCTCCGATCCCTTGGGTATTTCATCCTTTAAATTTCCCTCTTTTAAAACTCCTTGTTGCGCCTCCTTTATTTGAGTAGTAAGGTTATTATGAATCATTATATTCATAGATTTTACTCGAATGGGTTCTCTGTCCTTCCTGCTCAAGGCATCGGCTACCACATTTGCCTTTCCCGGGTGGTAACGAATCTCAAAGTCGTAATCATTCAACAATTCAATCCACCTACGCTGCCTCATATTTAGTTGTTTCTGATTAAATATGTGTTGAAGACTTTTGTGGTCGGTATATATAATACTTTTGACCCCATATAAGTAGTGCCTCCAAGTCTTTAATGCAAAAACAACCGCGCCTAATTCCAAATCATGCGTCGTATAATTTTGCTCGTGAATCTTCAATTGTCTAGACGCATAAGCAATCACCTTCATTCGTTGTATTAATACACAACCGAGACCTTGCTTTGATGCGTCACAATAAATCACAAAATCATCATTCCCTTCAGGCAATGACAATATAGGTGCCGTAGTTAGCTTTTTCTTCAATAACTTAAACGCTTTCTCTTTTTCATCATTCCATTCAAATTTCTTCCCTTTATGCGTTAATGCAGTCAAGGGTTTTGCTATTCTGGAAAAGTCTTGGATGAACCTTCTGTAGTAACCAGCTAGTCCTAAAAACTGGCGTATGTGTTTCGGAGTTTTTGGGGTTTCCCACTTTTCAACAGTTTCTATCTTTGCCGGATCCACCTTAATACCTTCTTTGTTCACTATGTGACCGAGGAATTGAACTTCTTCCAACCAAAATGCACACTTTGAAAACTTAGCGTACAATTCTTCCTTCCTCAATACTTCTAACACCTTTCTCAAATGTTCACCGTGTTCTTGGTCATTCTTTGAGTAAATAAGTATGTCATCAATGAAAACAATGACAAACTTGTCAAGGTATGGTCCACACACTCGGTTCATAAGGTCCATGAACACAGCTGGTGCATTAGTTAAACCAAATGGCATGACCATAAACTCGTAATGACCGTAACGTGTTCTGAAAGCAGTCTTTGGAATATCATCTTCTTTCACCCGCATTTGATGATACCCGGAACGTAAGTCAATCTTTGAATAAACAGACGAGCCTTGTAGTTGATCAAATAAGTCGTCGATTCTCGGTAGTGGGTAGCGGTTCTTGATGGTAAGTTTGTTCAACTCTCGGTAGTCGATACACAACCTGAATGTACCATCTTTCTTCTTGACAAACAAAACAGGAGCTCCCCACGGTGATGTGCTTGGTCGAATGAAACCACGCTCTAAAAGTTCTTGTAATTGGCTTTGTAGTTCTTTCATCTCGCTGGGTGCGAGTCTGTAAGGAGCACGAGCTATTGGTGTAGCTCCTGGTACAAGATCTATTTGAAATTCAACGGATCGATGTGGGGGTAATCCCGGTAATTCTTTCGGAAATACATCGGGAAATTCTTTTGCAATGGGAACATCATTGATGCTCTTTTCTTCAGTTTGTACTTTCTCGACGTGTGCTAGAACAGCATAGCAACCTTTTCTTATTAGTTTTTATGCCTTCAAATTACTAATAATATGTAGCTTCGTGTTGCCCTTTTCTCCGTACACCATTAAGGGTTTTTCTTTTTCTCGTATAATGCGAATTGCATTTTTGTAACAAACGATCTCTGCTTTCACTTTCTTCAACCAGTCCATACCAATTATCACATCAAAACTCCCTAACTCTACTGGTATCGAATCAATCTTAAATGTTTCGCTAACCAGTTTAATTTCTCGATTCCGACATATATTATCTGTTGAAATTAATTTACCATTTGCTAATTTGAGTAAAAATTTACTATCCAAAGGCGTCAATGGACAACTTAATTTAGCACAAAAATCTCTACTCATATAGCTTCTATCCGCACCCGAATCAAATAAAACGTAAGCAGATTTATTGTCAATAAGAAACGTACCCGTAACAAGCTCCGGGTCTTCCTGTGCCTCTGCCGCATTAATATTGAAAACTCTTCCGCGGCCTTGTCCATTCATGTTCTCCTGGTTCGGGCAATTTCTAATAATGTGGCCCGGTTTTCCACATTTATAACAAACTACATTGGCATAACTTGCTCCGACACTACTTGCTCCGCTATTACTTGTTCCGACACCATTTGTTCCTTTCGTTCTATTAACCCCTGGTCCGTAGACCTCACACTTCGGCGCGCTATGACCATTTCTTTTACACTTGTTCCAAAATTTGGTGCAGAACCCCGAGTGATACTTTTCACACCTTTGGCATAGCTGCTTCTGATTGTTGTTGTTGTTGCGGTTATTATTGTTGTTGGGATGATTGTTGTAGTTGCTGTTGTTGTTGTTGTTGTTGTTGTTGTTGTTGTTGTTGTTGGGCCGTTTGTTGTAGTTGCGATTGATGTTGCGATTGTTGGGATAATTGTTGCGATTATTGTTGTAATTGCTGTTGTTGTTGTATTGG
Source organism: Rutidosis leptorrhynchoides (assembly GCF_046630445.1). Classification (NCBI taxonomy): domain Eukaryota; kingdom Viridiplantae; phylum Streptophyta; class Magnoliopsida; order Asterales; family Asteraceae; genus Rutidosis; species Rutidosis leptorrhynchoides. Next base: position 316,515,401 of record NC_092343.1, read on the forward strand.
TGATTCTTATCACCGTTTTCCTCCCACTTTCTTTTGACTTGCTTCACATTGGCCTCTTCAGCAGTCTGTTCTTTAATTCTTTCTTCAATCTGGTTCACTAGTTTGTGAGCCATTCTACATGTCTGTTGTATGGAGGCGGGCTCGTGTGAACTTATATCTTCTTGGATTCTTTCTGGTAATCCTTTCACAAACGCGTCGATCTTCTCTTCCTCATCTTCGAATGCTCCCAGACACAATAGGCATAATTCTGTGAATCGTCTTTCGTACGTGGTAATATCAAATCCTTGGGTTCGTAACCCTCTAAGTTCTGTCTTGAGCTTATTGACCTCGGTTCTGGGACGGTACTTCTCGTTCATCAAGTGCTTGAATGCTGACCACGATAGTGCGTACGCATCGTCTTGTCCCACTTGCTCTAGATAGGTATTCCACCATGTTAACGCAGAACCTGTGAAGGTATGCGTAGCGTACTTTACTTTGTCCTCTTCAGTACACTTACTTATGGCAAACACCGATTCGACCTTCTCGGTCCACCGTTTCAATCCGATCGGTCCTTCGGTTCCATCAAATTAAAAAGGTTTGCAGGCAGTGAATTCTTTGTAGGTGCATCCTACACGATTTCCTGTACTGCTAGATCCAAGGTTATTGTTGGTATGTAGCGCAGCCTGTACTGCGGCTATGTTTGAAGCTAGAAAATTACGGAATTCCTCTTCATTCATATTCACGGTGTGTCGAGTAGTCGGTGCCATTTCCTTCAAAATAGTCAAATGGAATAAGTTAATCATACAGAATATTAAGAGTAGTTAATAGTATTTCGTAGCATAATATGAACTCATTTATAAAAGCTTTTTCTTCATATTAGCGTTTTATAAGTTTAAATTCGGGTAGTACCTACCCGTTAAGTTCATACTTAGTAGCTAATATACAATTCAACTACTACAATTCTATATGAAAAACAGATTATAATAATATTTTGCGTTCAAACTTTTATACAATATTTTACAAACTTACAATACCGCTTATTTTACATATAGCATGAAATATAGCACACAATAAATTTGATACAAGATGGTTGTGAAGATAATTCTAGCTAGTACACAAGTCGTTCAGCAAAGGCAATAAAGACACGTAATTCATACGTCCAGAAACAAGTCATGCATTCTGGTTTTACTAGGATTACTTCCCATCCTTGGTCTTGTGGAACATAACCGTTATGGCCGTTGATAAGACAGCGTGTTGTAACGTCGTCAAAGGGACGAGGGTTACGTAATGTCCAACAGTCCCGTAACAATCTAAAAACCTCATTTCTTACCCCAATTACCGACTCCGTCACTTATGGGAACGTTTTGTTTAATAGTTGTAGCCCGATGTTCTTGTTCTCACTTTGGTGAGAAGCGAACATTACTAATCCGTAAGCATAACATGCTTCTTTATGTTGCATGTTAGCCGCTTTTTCTAAATCACGAAGTCCAATATTCGGATATATTGAGTCAAAATAATTTCTTAACCCATTGCGTAAAATAGCATTTGGGTTCCCCGCAATATATGCGTCAAAGTAAACACATCGTAACTTATGGATTTCCCAATGTGATATCCCCCATCTTTCGAACGAAAGCCTTTTATAAACCAAGGCATTCTTGGAACGTTCTTTGAATGTCTTACAAACTGATCTCGCCTTAAATAGTTGTGCCGAAGAATTCTGACCGACTCTAGACAAGATTTCATCAATCATGTCTCCGGGTAGGTCTCTTAAAATATTGGGTTGTCTATCCATTTTGTGTTTTTATACTGTAAAATAGACAAGAGTTAGATTCATAAAAAAAATACTTATTAATACAAGCAATTTTTACATATATCATAAAGCATAAGCACACTATATTACATATATTACACCACACGAATACAACTATCTTATTCCGACTCGCTTGTTTCTTCTTCTTCGGTTTTGGTTCGTTTTGCCAAGTTTCTAGGGATATATGATGTTCCCCTAATACGAGCCGTCGTTTTCCACATTGATTTAGAAAAACCTGGTGGTTTAGAGGTTCCCGGGTCATTGTTACAACTTAAGGACTTCGGGGGTTGACGATACATATAAAGTTCATCGGGGTTGGAATTAGATTTCTCTATTTTTATGCCCTTTCCCTTATTATTTTCTTTTGCCTTTTTAAATTCAGTTGGGGTAATTTCTATAACATCATCGGAATTCTCGTCAGAATCCGATTCATCGGAGAATTGGTAATCCTCCCAATATTTTGCTTCCTTAGCGGAAACACCATTGACCATAATTAACCTTGGTCGGTTGGTTGAGGATTTTCTTTTACTTAACCGTTTTATTATTTCCCCCACCGGTTCTATTTCTTCATCCGGTTCCGATTCTTCTTCCGGTTCCGATTCTTCTTCTGGTTCCGACTCTTCTTCCGGTTCCTCTTCGGAAACTTGTGAATCAGTCCACGAATCATTCCAATTTACATTTGACTCTTCATTATTATTAGGTGAGTCAATGGGACTTGTTCTAGAGGTAGACATCTATCACATAATATCAAACGCGTTGTGGTTGTGATTGTGATTGTTGTTGTGATTGTTGTTGTTGTATTGGTGACTCTTGTCATTGGATTCTTCCCACTTTCTCATGACTTATTTCATGTTAGCCTCTTCGGTCACCTGCTATTTAATACTTCCTTCGATCTGGTTCACTAATTTGTGAGCCATTCGACTTGCCTTTTGTATGGAGTTGGGCTCGTGTGAACTCACATCTTCTTGAATTCTTTCCGGTAACCCTTTTACAAATGCGTCGATCTTCTCTTCTTCGTCTTCGAATGTTCTGGGACACAATAGGCACAACTCTGTGAATCGTCGTTCGTACATGGTGATATCGAAACCTTTCTTTCGTAATCCTCTTAGCTCTACCTTGAGCTTATTTACCTCGTTTCTGGGACGATACTACTCGTTCATCAATTGTTTAAATGCTGACCATGGTAGTGCGTAAGCAGCATCTTGTCCTACCTGCTCGAGATAGGTATTCCACCATGTTAACGCCGTACCTGTGAAGGTATGCGTAGCGTACTTAACTTTGTCCTCTTCAGTACACTTACTTATGGCAAACACCGATTTGACCTTCTCGGTCCACCATTTCAATCCAATTGGTCCTTCGGTTCCATCAAATTCCAAAGGTTTGCAGGCAGTGAATTCTTTTTAGGAGCATCCTACACGATTTCTTGTGAAATTAGTTCCACTGCTAGATCCAGAGTTATTGTTATTTTGCATCGCAGCCTGTACTGCGGCTATGTTTGCTGCAAGGAAAACACGGAAGTCTTCCCCACTCATGTTCAAGTTCTGACGAGTCGCCGGTGCCATTTCCTTCAAAAATAGCCAAAATAATTGAGTTAACCATATAGAATTTAAGAGTAGTCAATAGTATTTCATAGCATAATATGAACTTATTTATAAAAGCTTTTTCTTCATATTAGCATTTTATAGTTTTAATTCGGGTAGTACCTACCCGTTAAGTTCATACTTAGCAGCTATTATGAAATGTCCCGTTCTTATTGATTAAAAACGTTCCATATTAATTGATTTCGTTGCGAGGTTTTGACCTCTATATGAGACGTTTTTCAAAGACTGCATTCATTTTAAAACAACCCATAAAATTTATTTCATCAATAAAGGATTAAAAAGCTTTACGTAGATTATCAAATAATGATAATCTAAAATATCCGGTTTACACACGACCATTACATAATGGTTTACAATACAAATATGTTACAACAAAATAAGTTTCTTGAATGCAGTTTTTACACAATATCATACAAGCATGGACTCCAAATCTCGTCCTTATTTAAGTATGCGACAGCGAAAGCTCTTAATAATTACCTGAGAATAAACATGCTTAAAACGTCAACAAAAATGTTGGTGAGTTATAGGTTTAACCTATATATATCAAATCATAATAATAGACCACAAGATTTCATATTTCAATACACATCCCATACATAGAGATAAAAATCATTCATATGGTGAACACCTGGTAACCGACATTAACAAGATGCATATATAAGAATATCCCCATCATTCCGGGACACCCTTCGGATATGATATAAATTTCGAAGTACTAAAGCATCCGGTACTTTGGATGGGGTTTGTTAGGCCCAATAGATCTATCTTTAGGATTCGCGTCAATTAGGGTGTCTGTTCCCTAATTCTTAGATTACCAGACTTAATAAAAAGGGGCATATTCGATTTGGATAATTCAACCATAGAATGTAGTTTCACGTACTTGTGTCTATTTTGTAAATCATTTATAAAACCTGCATTTATTCTCATCCCAAAAATATTAGATTTTAAAAGTGGGACTATAACTCACTTTCACAGATTTTTACTTCGTCGGGAAGTAAGACTTGGCCACTGGTTGATTCACGAACCTATAACAATATATACATATATATCAAAGTATGTTCAAAATATATTTACAACACTTTTAATATATTTTGGTGTTTTAAGTTTATTAAGTCAGCTGTCCTCGTTAGTAACCTACAACTAGTTGTCCACAGTTAGATGTACAGAAATAAATTGATAAATATTATCTTGAATCAATCCACGACCCAGTGTATACGTATCTCAGTATTGATCACAACTCAAACTATATATATTTTGGAATCAACCTCAACCCTGTATAGCTAACTCCAACATTCACATATAGAGTGTCTATGGTTGTTCCGAAATATATATAGATGTGTCGACATGATAGGTCGAAAAATTGTATACGTGTCTATGGTATCTCAATATTACATAATATACAATACAAGTTGATTAAGTTATGGTTGGAATAGATTTGTTACCAATTTTCACGTAGCTAAAATGAGAAAAATTATCCAATCTTGTTTTACCCATAACTTCTTCATTTTAAATCCGTTTTGAGTGAATCAAATTGCTATGGTTTCATATTGAACTCTATTTTATGAATCTAAACAGAAAAAGTATAGGTTTATAGTCGGAAAAATAAGTTACAAGTCGTTTTTGTAAAGGTAGTCATTTCAGTCGAAAGAACGACGTCTAGATGACCATTTTAGAAAACATACTTCCACTTTGAGTTTAACCATAATTTTTGGATATAGTTTCATGTTCATAATAAAAATCATTTTCTCAGAATAACAACTTTTAAATCAAAGTTTATCATAGTTTTTAATTAACTAAACTATGTTCTAGTGATTACGAGTTTAAACCTTCGAATAAGATAGTTTTATATATATGAATCGAATGATGTTATGAACATCATTACTACCTCAAGTTTAGTAGGTAAACCTACTGGAAGTGACAAGAAATGATCTAGCTTCAAAGGATCTTGGATGGCTTGAAAGTTCTTGAAGTAGGATCATGACACAAAAACAAGTTCAAGTAAGTTTTTTACTCGAATTAAGATAGTTTATAGTTATAGAAATTGAATCAAAGTTTGAATATGAATATTACCTTGAATAAAAAAAGATAACCTACTATATATAACAAAGGTTTCTTGATCTTAGATGATTACTTGGAATGGATTAGAAAACTTGGAATTAAATTAGTAAACTTGAAGGGATTTTTGAAGTGTTCTTGAAGTGTTCTTCCTATGATGATTATAGCTTGATTCTTGAAGTGATTTTTGATGAAGATGATGATTAACTACTGGAAAAATACGTTCATAATAGTGTGTGTGTGTGTGTGTGTGTGTTGAGAGAGAATTAGAAAGAGAATTGGAAGTGAAATAGAGTGAATGATGAGTGGTAATTGGTGAGTGGTGAGTGGGGTTAAAAGGAGTTCTAGTTAGTTGACTAGCTCATGGTAGAAGTTAAAATTAATTAGTCATACATGACATAATCAAGAGTGGAATCCCATGCTGGTTCCTATTGGTATATACCCATAGTAAGTACGTTTTGAAGCTGTGTATAATACGGGTAAGAATACGACTAGAATTCTTGATGAAAGAAAAGAATGGGAAAGTAACTGTAACCATTTTCGTTAAGTATGAGTGTTTTGATATATGTCTTGAAGTCTTCCAAAAGTATTTTAATACATCTAAATACACTACATGTATATACATTTTAACTGAGTCGTTAAGTCATCGTTAGTCGTTACATGTAAGTGTTGTTTTGAAACCTTTAAGTTAACGATCTCAATTAATGTTGTTAACCCATTGTTTATTATATCTAATGAGATGTTAAATTATTATATTATCATGATATTACGATATATTAATATATCTTAATATGATATATATATACATTTAAATGTCGTTACAACGATAATCGTTACATATATGTCTCGTTTCGAAATCCTTAAGTTAGTAGTCTTGTTTATATGTACATAACTCATTGTTAATATACTTATGGAGATACTTACTTATCATAATCTCATGTTAACCATATGTATATCCATATATATATCGTCATGTCATTTTTACAAGTTTTAACGTTCGTGAATCGCCGGTCAACTTGGGTGGTCAATTGTCTATATGAAACATATTTCAATTAATCAAGTCTTAACAAGTTTGATTGCTTAACATGTTGGAAACATTTAATCATGTAAATATCAATCTCAATTAATATATATAAACATGGAAAAGTTCGGGTCACTACATATTATACAATTCAACTACTACAATTCTATATGAAAAACTTATTACAATAACATTTTGCGTTCAAACTTTATACAATATTTTACAAACTTACAATACCGCTATTATACATATATGATGAAATATAGCACATAATAAATTTGCTACTCGGCAGCTATGAAGGCAATTCTAGTTAATGCGCAAGTTGTTCAGCAAAAGAAATAAAGACACGTAATTCATAAGTCCATAAACAAGTCATGCATTTAGGTTTTAATAAGACGACTTCCCATCCTTGATCTTGTGGAAAGTAACCGTTATGACCATTGGCTAGGCAGCATGTTGTAATGTCGTCAAAAGGACGAGGGTTTCGTAATGTCCAACAGCCCCGTAATAATCTAAAAACCTTGTTTCTCACCCCAACTACTGAATCCGTCACTTGTGGGAAGGATTTATTTAAAAGTCGTAATTCGATGTTCTTTTTCTCACTTTGGTAAGAAGCGAACATCACTAACCCGTAAGTATAACATGCCTCTTTATGTTGCATGTTAGAAGCTCTTTCTAACTCACGAAATCCTGTGTTGGGATATGTTGAGTCAAAATAGGTTCTTAACCCGTAGCGTAAAATTGCATTTGGGTTCCCCGCATTTAACGCTTTAAAGAAAACACGGCGTAACTTACGGTCTCCCCAATGTGATATACCCCACCTATCAAAGGAAAGCCTTTTATAAACCAAGGCATTTCTGGAAAGTCTTTCAAATGTTTGACAAGTTAATTTCGCCATAACTAAATGTGCTGATGAATTCTGACCGACTCTAGACAAGATTTCCTCAATCATATCCTCTGGTAGGTCTTCTAAAATATTCGGTTGTCTACCCTTAACGTCCATTTTGTTTTTATACTGTAAAATAGACAAGGAATAGATTCGGAAAAGACAATTAACAAACAATGCAAGCAATTTTTACATAGAACATAAAAGGACAAGCACACTACAATACATATAGTACACAACATGATTACAACTCTCTAATCTGAATCACTGGTTTCTTCTTCTTCGGACTTGGTTCGGTTTCCTAATTTTCTAGGGATATATGGTGTTCCTCTAATACGAGCTGTCGTTTTCCACAATGGTTTAGAAAAACCTGGTGGTTTAGAGGTTCCCGGGTTATTGTTACAATTTAGGAAATACGGACGTTGCCAATACATATAAAGTTCATCGGGGTTGGAATCGGGTTTCTCTATTTTTATACCTTTTGTGATGCCCCGTACAAAACCATCGTGTACGAATCATCAACAACATGATCATTATAAGGTCAAATACTATATGCTCTTTCAAAACAAGTTTGCATTCATGATTAAAGGTGACGTTTTAACCAACGTCAAATATTTAACATCCGAAAGTATGCTTCGACGAATAGCAAGAAATAATAGTACGTGACCCATAGGTCGTTACGACTACATCGTTTCAAAAGTAATATAGTTTGAATGCAAAATAAACGTTTCATGCAGTGACATCTCTAATAAGCGCAGCGGGTGTCTACAAAGCATGACTAGTACAACGAAAGCAAGCAAACCTTAAGCACCTGAGAAAAACATGCTTAAAACGTCAACACAAAGGTTGGTGAGCTATAGTTTAAGTATAACAGTAATGTAAGGTAGGCCACGAGATTTCAATGCTTCAACAGTGTTTCAAAACAGTATGAAGAGTATATGTATAACCGTGGGCACTTGGTAACTAACTTAACGTAAATAACATCCCCTAAAAGTACACTTGGCGAGTGCGTAAGTTTACGAAGTATTAAACACCCGTTAAATGCTAGCGCTACTAGCCCGAGTGGGGATGTCAAACCCTATGGATCCATATCTAAGATTCGCGTTCACCGATTCAAAGACCGATGACTAAACGTTACCGAGCTAAGGGGAAAGTTTATGCCGTTGTATAACCCACACATATATAAAGTTTAAGTACTCGTGCCTAGTATGTAAAATGTAAAACGTGCATGTATTCTCAGTTTCCAAAATAGTTAAAGTAAAAAGGGATGCTATAACCCACAGTGAAAAGTAGTAAAAGTCGATACACGGGAATAGTAAGAAAGTGGTTGGTCCGAAAGGTCCTCAACCTAAGTCAAAAGTTACTAAGTCAGTAAATCGTTCCCAAAGGTTTAAAAGTATGTAAATTAGGTCTTAAGTACCATCATCATTCATCATTAAACAAAAAGTGTAAAGTAAGTTTTAAGTCAAGACTAGGGTTTAAAACAAAGGCTGATTTCGTTCAGTCGCCACGACCTCTATACAAACTGAAATGGGGTGAGACCAGTGGCTATGGCTCCGTATATGAGTCCCCTAGGTACTAACCAATTTTCAGAACCAAACTTGTCTTCGTTTGACTGTGGTGATGGTTTAAGTGCGAGTAGGTCAGAAATTTCAGCACAACGTTAATAGGGTGTAGTGACTTTCGGGAGGATATAGATCCTAAACCGTAACTCGGATTAAGACGAGGTCTAAACAGAAAATCATCTAATCGAACCGATCTAACTGAAAATCAGTTTTACAGTAGCCCCAGTAGTCTAGTCAGTCCCAGAAACAGTAAGTAAGGGTGTTCTGGTGGGTTCTTGGTGCTTGATGCTCATCACGGTTCTCATCCTTGATGCGTATAGCTTCAAGTGTACAACTCGTTGATGGGTTTGCATCATCTTAACCAAGGTTTGACCATCATAACACTAGTGTAAGTCTAAGATATGTAGCACAACTCACTTAAGAGTTGTATGTAGTTTGATGAACCAAAGTTACATCAAGATCTTAGATCCGACACATACATGAGTTCTACTAGTAATATTAAGCTACAAACTTGAAAGTAAACTAAATAATCAAGATCATAAGTTGTAGAACTTAGATCTTAGCTAGATCTTAAAGATCCTAGACTAGAAAGTCTAGATCTAGTGTTCTTAAGTTAGATCCTAAGTTACAAAACTTGGATCTACACTTTAATGAAACCATAAGTTATGAAACTTAGATTTTCAACTTGAATAATGTATGTAAGCTTGTAAGCTCTTATTTACAACAAAATTAGAAGAACATAAGCTATAGAAACTTAGATCCAACCTAAGTATATGAAGTTATAACTAGAAATTTATACTTCCATGTTCTTGAACTTATAAAGTTAACTTTAGTTCAAGAAAAATGAGATCAAGATTAACTAGTAATACTTGACCAATTTAACAACATCACAACATTAAAGTACATAAAATGAAGAAATAAACTAAATCTACAAGTAATAAGTTCATGGTTATTCATAATTAGAAAGATTCAAGATAAGGTTTTGATCCTTAAGAAAGTAAACTTTAAGTTTACAAACATGAACACAAGTATGATTTTAAAACTCATGAACTTTAAATCTTTGAAACATTAAGTGTAGAACCATAAACTAGAAAGTTTAGGTTCTTATTCTTGGTTCTTTACAAGCATAAGATGAAAGTAACCAAGATTACATGAAGATTCAAGCTAGATAACTTGATCTTTAACTACTACAAACAACAACAAGTAACTAAACAAGTAAGAAGTAATTTGATGATGATGATGTATGTATATGCTTTGGTTTTAAACAAGAAAAAGAAGAGAAAAATGAAGCCTTGTTACTTACAATATTTGAGAGAAAATGAGAGAAAAGAAATGCAAGTAAGTTGTGTATGTGAAGAATGAAGGGTAATGAGAGAATACTAGTAGATAAATAATCAAAAAATTTTGAAAAAAATCTCCTCCACACACACCAAGGCCGACGGCCAAAAGGGATGCCCAAAGAGGAAGGTCAAGTCTCTACTCTCATACATGGGGAGGTGGTGAGAGCTTGAAGTGGTATTAAAGCTAAGTGGCATGGGAACATGGTGTAAGTATGCAAGTAACAAGATTCCTCATGAACTAGTTACTCCTTGATTAAGCTTAATAAGTCATTAGCATAATGTTAAGCTCCTAATAGTCCATCAAGTAAAGTAGGGTGGGCTTCCAAGTCCATTAACATGAATCCATCAATAAAAGCCCAAGTCTTAAGTAAGTAGGCAACAATTAATTAAATAAAGCCCAAGTAATTAACCACATGCATTAGTTAATTAAAAATGATTAATAATAATTAATCATGAATGTAAATAATATTCGAAAATATTATTCGCGCAAAGTACGTGTGTCACAAAGACAAGTCAGGACATGTAAAGTCAAGTACGATAACAAGTAAACGTATAAAGATACATTTATTAATGCGCATGTATTAATAATAAATATTAATAAATAAACATCGAAAAATTCCGGGTTGTTACACCTTTTTCCTTATTATTTTCTTTTGCTTTATTAAATTGGGTCGAGGTAATTTCTATAACATCATCGGAATCCTCATCGGGATCCGATTCATCAGAAAATTGGTAATCTTCCCAATATTTTGCTTCCTCGGCGGAAACACCATTGACCATTATTGACTTTGGTCCGTTGATTGAGGATTTTCTTTTATTTAATGGATTTACAGTAGGTATCAATATTTCTTCCTCCGAAACATCTTCTTCTTCCGGTTCCTCCTCTTCCGGTTCCTCCTCTCCCGGTTCTTCTTCTTCCGGTTCCTCCTCTTCCGGTTCATCCTCTTCCGATTCGTCTTCGGGAATTTGTGAATCTTCCCAAACTATATTCAACTCTTCATTATTATTAGGTGAGTCGATGGGATTTGTACTAGTGGTAAACATCTATCACACAATATCAAACAGATTGAGAGGTTAATATATCACATAATATTTATATGTTAATAATATATAGTTTCCAACATAAGTGTTAAGCAATCGTTTTTAAAGAAAACACGGTCGAAGTCCAGACTCACTAATGTATCCTAACAAACTAGATAAGACACACTAATGCAAATTTCTGGTTCTCTAAGACCAACGCTCTGATACCAACTAAAATGTCCCGTTCATATTGATTATAAACGTTCCACATTAATTGATTTCGTTGCGAGGTTTTGACCTCTATATGAGACGTTTTTCAAAGACTGCATTCGTTTTTAAAACAAACCATAACCTTTATTTTATCGACAAGGTTTAAAGGACATCACCTAGATTATCATAAATGATAATCTAAAAAATATCACACTTACACACTACCAATACATATTGGTTTACAATATTAATATGTTACAAAAAAGTAAATTTCGAATGCAGTTTTAAACAATATTATACAAGCATGCTGACTCCAAATCTTGTCCATATATTAGCATGCAACAGCGGAAGCTCTTAATAATCACCTGAGAATAAACATGCTTTAAACGTCAACAAAAATGTTGGTGAGTTATAGGTCTAACTTATATATTTATCAAATCATAATAATAGACCACAAGATTTCAAATTTCAATACACATCCCATACATAGATATAAAAATCATTCATATGGTGAACACCTGGTAATCGACATTAACAAGATGCATATAAGAATATCCCCTATCATTCCGGGACATCCATCGGACATGATAAAACAATATCGAAGTACTAAAGCATCCGCTACAACGGATGGGGTTTGTTGAGCCAAATAGATCTATCTTTAGGATTCGCGTCAATTAGTAGACTGGTTTACTAATTCTTAGGTTACCAAGTAAAAAGGGGCATATTCAGCTTCGATCGTTCAACCATAGAAAGTAGTTTCATGTACTTGTGTCTATTTTGTAAATCATTTATAAAACTGCATGTATTCTCATCCCAAAATATTAGATTTTAAAAGTGGGACTATAACTCACTTTCACATATTTTTACTTCGTCGGGAAGTAAGAGTTGGCCACTGGTCAATTCACGAACCTATAACAAATATGTACATATATATCAAAGTATGTTCAAAATATATTTACAACATTTTTAATACGTTTTAATGTTTTAAGTTTATTAAGTCAGCTGTCCTCGTTAGTAACCTACAACTAGTTGTCCATAGTTAGATGTACAGAAATAAATTGATATATATTATCTTGACCCAATCCACGACCCAGTGTATACACGTCTCAGGCTAGATCACAACTTAAAGTATATATATTTTTGGAATCAACCTTAACCCTGTATAGCTAACTCAAACATTACTGCATATAGAGTGTCTATGGTTGTTCCAAATAATATATATACATGGGTCGATATGATATGTCAAAACATTTGTATACGTGTCTATGGTATTCCAAGATTACATAATATATTAGAATACATGTATAATACAATATAAGTTAGCTAGGATATGATTTGTATAAAATTGTTAAAATATTTCCCGTAGCTACAACAATCAAAAAATCTCCAATCTTGTTTTACCCATAACTTCTTCGTTTTAAATCCGTTTTGAGTGAATAAAATTGCTATGGTTTCATATTGAACTCTATTTTATGAATCTAAATAGAAAAATTATAGGTTTATAGTCGGAAATATAAGTTACAAGTCATTTTTTTAAGAGGTAGTCATTTCAGTCGAAAGAACGACGTCTTGATGACCATTTTGAAAAACATACTTCCACTTTGAGTTTAACCATGATTTTTGGATATAGTTTCATGTTCATAAGAAAAATCATTTTCCTAGAAGAACAACTTTTAAATCAAAGTTTATCATAGTTTTTAATTATCAAACCCAAAACAGCCCGCGGTGTTACTACGACGGTGTATGTCCGGTTTTACAGTTTTTTCGTGTTTCCAGGTTTTAAATTATTAAGTTAGCATATCATATAGATATATAACATGTGTTTAGTTGATTTTAAAAGTCAAGTTAGGAGGATTAACTTTTGTTTGCGAACAAGTTTATAATTAACTAAACTATGTTCTAGTGATTTCAAGTTTAAACCTTCGAATAAGGTAGTTTTATATATATAAATCAAATGATGTTATGAACATCATTACTACCTCAAGTTTTGTGGATAAACCTACTAGAAATGGGCAAAATATATCTAGCTTCAAAGGATCCTTGGATGGCTTGAAAGTTCTTGAAGCAGAATCATGACACGAAAACAAGTTCAAGTAAGATTTCCACTCAAAATAAGATTGTTATAGTTATAGAAATTGAATCAAAGTTTGAATATGAGTATTACCTTGTATTAGAAAGATATCTTACTGTAAATAAAAAAGATTTCTTGAGGTTGGATGATCACTTTACAAGATTGGAAGTAAGCTAGCAAACTTGGAAGTATTCTTGATTTTATGAAACTAGAACTTATAGAATTTATGAAGAACACTTAGAACTTGAAGATAGAACTTGAGAGAGATCAATTAGATGAATAAAATTGAAGAATGAAAGTGTTTGTAGGTGTTTTTGGTCGTTGGTTTATGGATTAGATATAAAGGATGTGTAATTTTGTTTACATGTAAATAAGTCATGAATAATTACTAATATTTTTGTAATTTTATGAGATATTTCATGCTAGTTGCCAAATTATGGTTCCCACATGTGTTAAGTGACTAACTTGGGCTGCTAAGAGTTGATCATTGGAGTGTATGTACCAATAGTACATACATCTAAAAGCTGTGTATTGTACGAGTACGAATACGGGTGCATACGAGTAGAATTGTTGATGAAAATGAATGAGGATGTAATTGTAAGCATTTTTGTTAAGTAGAAGTACTTTGATAAGTGTCTTGAAGTCTTTCAAAAGTGTATGAATACATATTAAAACACTACATGTAAATACATTTTAACTGAGTCGTTAAGTCATCGTTAGTCGTTACATGCAAAATGTTGTTTTGAAACCTTTAGGTTAACGATCTTGTTAAATGTTGTTAACCCATTGCTTATTATATTTAAATAGATGTTAAATTGTTACATTATCATGATATTATGATATATAATATATCTTAGTATGATATATATACAGTTAAATATCATTACAACGATAATCGTTACATATATGTCTCGATTCGAAATCATTAAGTTAGTAGTCTTGTTTTTACATATGTAGTTCATTGTTAATACACTTAATAACATGTTTACTTATCATTTATCATGATGAAACATAGTGTATCAATTTCTTAATATGATTCATATGTATTTAGTAAGACGTTGTTATAACGATAATCGTTATATATATCATTTCGAGTTTCTTAATTCAATAAACTCAATTTTATGTATATAACTCATTGTTAAAATACCTAATGAGATACTTACTTATCATAATATCATGTTAACTATATATATAATCATATCTATGTCATCATATAGTTTTTAGAAGTTTTAACATTCGTGAATCACCGGTCAACTTGGGTGGTCAATTGTCTTTATGAAACCTATTTCAATTAATCAAGTCTTAATAAGTTTAATTGCTTAACATGTTGGAAACACTTAATCATGTAAATAACAATTTCATTTAATATAAATAAACATGAAAAAGTTCGGGTCACTACACACATAATAACCCAAACATGCATATTCAGTCTTATATCATGCAAAAATATGATCATAATCAATTAACAACTCAATCAAAGTAGAAAATCATATTAATCATTTGAACAGACTCGGTACTGTAGCAAGAACACATTTGGTATGTAAAGAATCCATCAAATACTCAATTAAACATATAATAAGACTCGGTCAATTGATAGATCAACTAATTTAACATGTATTTGACAAGAATTTTTGTTAATTAACCGAATCAGATGAGTTTAATATAAGACTCGAATATTTCCTTGTTCATATGTGTAATTAGGTTGAATGATTTGTGGGGTTTCTTTGTATATTTTTAAAAAGAGAAAAGAATTCTGCCCAGGCTATCTGCGCGCCGCGCAGAATTATGGCGCACCGCCCCATTACGGGCTGACAGCCCATCACTTGCTTTTAGATTAGATATTTTAAGGGCTTTTTGGTAAATTCACATGGGACCCGACTTTAAGGCTTGGGATCAGTTGTTGGAGCCTCATTTACTCCATTTCCACCCACTTAATCATCTTCCATTAAATCCTAGAGAGAGAGGAGGTTCTAGAGTGAGAAAGCTCCATTAAAGGAAGAAGGAGGTCGAATCGGGTCTTAGTGCGAGTTTCAAAGTTGTTCATCTTTCCTCTAGCTATGTTTTGGTGGTAGTGGTATGCTCTAATCTTGATTTTTTGATTTTAATTTGATTATGGGTTAGGGTTTGGGGTAAGTGATGAACCTAAAACCCATTTGTTAGTAAATTGGGTGTTTTGGGTGAATTTGGGTCATGTAGACCTAAAGATGACTAACTAGGGTTTTCAAAGTATTAAACTATGTTTATGAACCTAAATTGGTTAGTTAAAGTGCTAGCACGCTTATATATATGTAAATGGGTGTTAAGTCGGTTAGTGGGTGACGCGAAATGGGTGTATTGACTTTAAATGGTCAAATGGGTCATGATGGACCTAAGTGGGTAAATGTATGTGTTTGATGCATAAACTTTGTATTGGAAAGTGTCTTAGGACCTAACTTGGATAATGATTAGGGTTTTAGGGATGTTAACCCAAATATTAGGGTTAGGGTTGCAAATGGGTCAAAATTGCACCATGGGGCAAGATAACCCTAGAATGGAGTTTTAGTGGGTTGACCGACTTGAGTTTGTGATTGGTATTATGTATGATGTAATAGGTACGTTACATTGAAGGTTCTCGGATTTGAGTATCTTTCACAAGGGAATTTGAGGTGAATGGAGTAATTATACGTATGTGTATATGACGCGTTTATTTGTGGGTGTTATGGTATGAACCATCGAGCCGGTAGTGCCATAATATGTGTGCGATAAGATGTGAACCACGAGCCGGTAGCATCGAGTGTGAACCACGAGCCGGTAGCACTATAAAATAAGATGTGAACCACGAGCCGGTAGCATCGAGTGTGAACCACGAGCCGGTAGCACTATAAAAGAGTATGACTCAATTGCGTATGGTGTGAACCACGAGCCTGTAGCACCATAGCGTTTATGGTTAACCATATTGAGATTGTCGTTTATTTAGCATATTGTTATATATATATATATATATATATATATATATATATATATATATATATATATATATATATATATATATATATATATATATATTGTGTTCAGTATATGCTATTGCGGTTTTGTGTTAATGTACGACTTGTTAAGTGTTTTGGGTACAATGACATGTTAATTGAGTTACAAGTTCGTATGAGGTATTTGGTGAATGTGATTGCAAATAGATGAGTTATATATATGTATGTGTAATTATTACATTCACTAAGCTTTGCTTACCCTCTCGTTGTTTACCTTTTTTATAGGTTCGATTGTGGATAAGGGTAAGGGCATCATCTTGGATTAAAGATCCCGTCGTTGTTAGAGAACGCTTTTGGGATATTAGCTTTTGGAGTTTTACCAAGACTTGGGTAGTTTAATCCCAAACACCATGCTCGTAGTGTAGTTTGGTACTTAAACTTTTTGATGGTCAAAACTCATATTTTGTATTAAACTCGTAAAACGGCCGATGTGGGACCCGCTTTATAAAACTTATTTTATGTTTGAATAGTGTTAGTTTTACATATTTGAATATGTTGTTAAAAGCGTTTTGACTAATTATGTCGGGAAGTGGCCAATCTTTTTCGCGTTTCATGACTTTTTGGACAGACCAGTTTGGCGCGTCGCGCCATATGCTGTTCCAGCAAAATTTTTTTTTTTTTTTTATTTGTTATTTTTACGCGGGTTGTTCGTGGTTTGGTTTGGGTTGTTACAAGTGGTATCAGAGCATGGTCTAAGGGATTTAGGTGACTTGAGATAGGTGCCTAGACTTAGACTTTTTGTGTGCGCATTATGCGGGACTTGTAGGACTTTGGGTCGAATTGGGTTTTGGTTAGTGCATAGGTTATGTGAACTAATCATGCGCTATTTTTTTGTGTGGTATTTGAAATCATCAAGCGAGATAGACGTGGTACTAGTGAGTTAATGCAATGTGCTCGCGTAACAATGATTAGCTACCATTGTTACGGGTTCAAATCGTGTCAAACAAGCAATGTACGACGATTGTTGAGCAAGATGGGGTAGTGTGGTGTATATGTATATACATATGTGTTAAGTCCTTTCGTTTTGTTGCTTAATTTACTTCGTTTTATAGAATGAAGATGAGAAATGGACACGACACCAATGACGGAAGTACGAGTAAGGACGTTGAACTCACGGCCAAGGTTGAGGCCATTTTTAAAAGGCTAAAGAAGGATTTTCTTGACGATGTCCGAAAGCTCTTCCAAGATTCGGTCGATGGACAAGTGACCGAAATGATCAATGATCGAATGAAAGCCGCAATAGAGGAGGCTTTAGAGGCTAGAAACATTTATCCTCGAGGCGAAGGGGTTGAAGGTAATGGCGGGGGAGGAAGGCGGGACTTCTACTACAAAAATTTCAAGGATACTCAACCTCCAATGATTAATGGGGTGAGGGATCCATTGAAAAGCACTTGTTGGATTTCCGATATCGAGGGAACGTTCCGTACCGCGGAGTGTCCTCCCGAGAAGAAGACGCGGTATGGGTCTAGCATGTTGCCCGAAGAGGGTAAATTGTGGTGGGACGATAAAATCAAATTATATGGTGAAGAGCAATGCATGTGCTTGACATGGGAGGAGTTTAAGAAGGAATTCTTCCAAGAATACCGAACTTCTTCTGATCTTGATAAAATCTGGGACGAGTTGCACCATTTGCGACAAGGTTCAATGGACTTGGTTACTCTCAAGTCTACCTTCTTGGCAAAGACTCATTTTTGTCCGGAGTACGTTGGTGATGATCACAAGTTGATGCTAGATTTCTACCGTACTTTAAGTGATGAGTTGAAGGGTAAGATTTGCCGGGGTATGGCTAAGTCTTTTGAAGATTTATACGAATTGGCTAGGGGTTTTGAGCCGGAGGTTCCAAGGAAAAGCGATATCACTTTTTCGAAGAGAAAGTTTGAAGGTTCGAGTTATTCGAACTTTTCAAATAAAAAGAACAAGAAAGGCTCCGAGAGCGTTAATAGTGTGAAGAAGGGTGCTTCCGGAGGTTTCGGACCCACGTGTTATAATTGTAATCAAAGAGGGCACATCGCCCGTGATTGTATCAAGGTGACGACCAAGCTTACTTGTTTTAATTGTGGTAAAGAGGGACACAAGAGGCCGGAATGTCCCGATTTGAATAATGATCATGTGAAGAAGTTGGAGAGAGCGGTGGGTACGGTTAGGGGTCGCAATTACTTGATGACCAATGATGAGGCCAAGCAATCCAATGAAGTTGTTTCAGGTACTTTTATGGTTAACTCTAATCCTGCAAGGATCCTATTTGATAGCGGTGCAAATTTGTGATTTGTATCTCCAAAATTTGTGCCTAGACTTAATAGACCGTTAGCTAAGTTAAGTCGACCGGTAGAAGTCGAAATAGCGGACGGCAAGACGGTGCTAGTGGTTGATGTGTGTAAAAATTGTGTTGTCGTTTTTGGTGCCGAAAACTTCAAGATCGATCTTATCTCGATGACTTTGGGCGATTTCGATATCGTTGTTGGTATGGATTGGCTCAATCATAATACAGCCGATATTGCATGCCATGAAAAATTTATTCGCGTAAAGGCCCCAAGTGGGGGAGAGTTAATTATTCACGGGGATAAGCGTAGAAGACTTGTGCCGATATGTACTTTTGCATGGGCACGTCGTCTCCTCGATAGTGGTGGCATGGCCTTTCTTGCCCATGTTGTTGATACTCGCTATGAGCCACCACCCATTCGTGAAATTCCGGTAGTTAGTGAATTCGAAGACGTTTTTCCGGAAGAGTTACCGGGTGTTCCGGCGGAAAGACAAGTTGAATTTCACATTAAGTTGATTCCGGGGGCTACCCCCATTGCTGAAACTCCTTATCATTTAGCGTCGACGGAAATGCAAGAGTTGTTAAATCAAACCCAAGAGTTGCTTGAGAAGGGTTTTATCCGACCGAGTGCTTCGCCATGGGGTCTCCGTTTTTATTCGTAAAGAAGAAGGATGGTAGTATGCGGATGTGCATCGATTATCGAGAGTTAAATAAAGTGACGATCAAGGATCGTTATCCATTACCTCGGATCGACGATTTGTTTGACCAACTCCAAGGTGCAACGTATTTCTCTAAAATCGACCTACGATCCGGCTATCACCAAATGCGGGTCCGTGAGGAAGATATCGAGAAAACGGCTTTTCGAACGCGTTATGGACATTTTGAGTTTGTGGTAATGCCTTTTGGTCTTACGAATGCACCGGCGGCATTCATGGACCTTATGAACCGAGTGTGCCAACCTATGTTGGACAAGTCGGTGATTGTGTTCATTGACGACATACTAGTCTACTCGAAGAGTATAAGCGAACATGAATGTCATTTGCGCGAAGTATTGAAGACGTTACGAAAGGAGAAGTTGTATGCTAAGTTCTCCAAATGTGAATTTTGGCTAAGGGAGGTTCAATTCCTTGGCCACATTGTAAACAAAGATGGTATTCAAGTAGATCCGGGGAAGATAGAGACGGTGAAGAGTTGGGAACGACCGACTACGCCTACGAAAATCCGAAGTTTTCTCGGATTGACCAGTTATTATCGTCTGTTTATCCAAGATTTTTCTAAGATCGCTCCTTCGTTGACAAAATTGACGAGGAAGAACGCGAGATTTACTTGGGAGAACGAGCAAGAAATTGCTTTTCAATTGCTAAAAGAGAAGTTGTGTCAAGCTCCGGTGTTAGTGTTGCCGGAAGGAGTGGAAGACATGACAGTTTATTGTGATGCTTCGTTAAATGGGCTCGGGTGTGTTCTAATGCAAAGAGGTAAAGTCATCGCTTATGCCTCTCGATAACTAAATGAACACGAAACGACATATCCGACTCATGATCTTGAGTTGGCGGCGGTTGTGCATGCGTTAAAAATATGGCGCCATTACTTGTATGGTGTCAAGAGTACGATTTATTCGGATCACAAAAGTTTGAAACATCTCTTTAACCAAAGGGATTTGAATTATCGTCAACGTTGGTGGATGGATGTGGTAAAAGACTATGATTGTGAAATACTTTATCATCCGGGCAAGGGAATGTGGTCGCGGATGCGTTAAGTCGAAAGAGTCATCACCCGGCGTTACGATTGGGATTGTTACGTATGATTATTAGTAACGATTTTCTTGAAAAACTTGGTGTGATTCAAATAGAGGCTTACGTTCACAACAAGCATACGGAACGAATCATGGGGCAATCGGAGTTCATTACTATGGGCTCGCGTGGTTTGTTATCTTTTCAAGGTAGAGTGTGGGTGCCTAAGATGGGAGATTATCGACAAGTGCTACTTGATGAAGCACATAAGTCAAAGTATTCCATTCATCCGGGCACGATGAAAATGTATCTTGATTTAAAGAAAGACTATTGGTGGCCGGGCATGAAACGTGATGTTGTGAAGTATGTTGAGCAATGCGTCACATGTTTGCAAGTTAAGGCCGAGCACCAAAAGCCGTATGGTAAGTTACAACTGTTAGAAATCCCGAAGTGGAAATGGGAGCACATTACCATGGATTTTATCACGAAGTTACCTAAAACGGCGAGAACCCAATTTGATTCGATTTGGGTTATAGTTGATCGATTGACGAAAAGTTCTTTGTTTCTTCCCATTCGGGAAGCGATATCGTCGGAGACCTTGGCTAAGTTGTTTATCAAGGAAGTTATCTCTCGACACGGAGTTCCTATATATATTATTTTGGATCGAGATACCCGTTTTACATCTCGATTTTGGGAGAAATTTCATGAAGATATGGGTACGCAATTAAAATTAAGCACGGTGTATCATCCTCAAACGGACGGTCAAACCGAACGTACGAATCAAACTTTGGAAGATATGTTACGAGCGTGCATTATTGATTTCGGTGGTAGTTGGGATGAGCATTTGCCTTTGGTGGAATTCTCGTACAATAATAGTTATCATACTAGTATCGGGATGCCGCCATATGAGATGCTTTATGGGCGTAGATGTCGAACCCCGATTTGTTGGGGTTAAGTGGGACAAAAGGAAATCGGGAGTACCGATTTGGTTTTAGAGACAAATAACAAGATTGATATTATTCGAGATCATTTGAAGAAGGCTCAAGATAGACAAAAGTCGTATGCCGATAAACGTAGACGAACGATCGAATTTCAAGAAGGTGACATGGTGATGCTCAAAGTTTCTCCACGGAAAGGTATTATTCGATTTCGAAAACGGGGAAAGTTAGCTCATCGGTTTATTGGGCCATTTAAGGTTTTAGCTCGCGTTGGTGAAGTCGCGTATCGTTTGGAATTACCCGAAGAGCTTGCGGGGATTCATAGTACTTTTCATGTTTCCCATCTCCGTAAGTGCCTTGCGGATGATTCATCTTGGGTGCCATTAGATGAGATTGAGCTAAACAATAAGTTAGAGTATATTGAGGAGCCGATTGCCATACTCAATGAGAAGGTCAAAAGGTTGAGACATAAAGAGGTTAGGACTTTTAAAGTTCAATGGCGACGGAGTAAGGGTTCCGAGTTTACTTGGGAGCTCGAAGAATTCATTTTGGTTTATCTTCCTTCTTGTCATGCGGCTTAGATCGCGAGGACGCGTTCTGTTCCGATTCAAGTGGGGGAGAGTTGTAAGACCCGAATATTTCCTTGTTCATATGTGTAATTAGGTTGAATGATTTGTGGGGTTTCTTTGTATATTTTTAAAAAGAGAAAAAAATTCTGCCCAGGCTATCTGCGCGCCGCGCAGAATTATGGCGCGCCGCGCCATTACGGGCTGACAGCCCATCACTTGCTTTTAAATTAGATATTTTAAGGGTTTTTTGGTAAATTCACATGGGACCCGACTTTAAGGCTTGGGATCAGTTGTTGGAGCCTCATTTACTCCATTTCCACCCACTTAATCATCTTCCATTAAATCCTAGAGAGAGAGGAGGTTCTAGAGTGAGAAAGCTCCATTAAAGGAAGAAGGAGGTCGAATCGGGTCTTAGTTCGAGTTTCAAAGTTGTTCATGTAACATCCCGCATTTTTTCGTTAAATTATTTTAACGACCGTCTTTTTTTTTAGATAATATCTTCCGTTATCTAAATTCGTAGTTTCCGTTGACTAACGTTCATAATATTTTCGTTATTTAATTATAACATCACTCGTTTACTCGAGCGTTTTCAAAATATTCGTTCGGTAAAATCCCGCACCCGCTTCTAAACTCGAGGGACTAAAATTGACACGGGGCAAACTAGTTGACTAGGTCAACTAGTCCACCCCAATCACCACCATTCAATCATCTCCATCTCTCTCTCTTTCTCTCTAGCAAGAACACACACACATTTACTCAATTCAATCATTCATCATCTAAATTCGATCTAGGAGGCCAACATCAAAACAAATTACGTATTTGGAATCCTCTCTTCATCCTCTACAATTTGATACTAACTTCATATCGTTTGGGTAACATTTCTAAAACTCTAGATTTCTCTAAATTCGTGTTTTTGATTTGAAATGGTGTTAGTTAGTGTCTATGGCTTGTGTCTAGCATGAATATATGATTTACTTGCTCGATTTGTTGTTTTGAGTAACTAGTATGAACAATTGAAATGGGTGTGCTTAATCTTTGATTTTGGATGAGTTAATGTTGTTAAATTGTTAAAGTTCATGTTTTAATTGTGTTACTAGTATCACTAGCTTCAATTTGGTGTGTAGGTTGATTTGGAAAAACATCACTAACATGATTATTGATTTTGTGATTCTTGGCTAGGGTTTGATAGCTCTTAAAATGGACTTTTGATGATTTGAATGCCATGAAACATTGTTAGTAAGTGTTTAGTTGTATTGTATGTTTCGTTACCTTCAAAACGGCATATCATATGTATAAATTGGATTCCCGAATCATGAAATGCATTTTGCGAACTTGAGACTTTGATTATGAACATTTAACGATCTCTTGACGAGGTTTTTGTTGTTGTAAATGATAAACTCGATTGATGATATGTGGTTAGTTGTATCATTTGTCAAAATACCTTCCCTATGATATAGGATACATGTTTTGATTGTTTGCGGGTCATAAATTGGGATTGTTTGAGTTTTGGTTCGTGCATTTCTTTGTTGCAGCAAAACAGGACCTGGATACAAATCTGGACGCCGTCCAGATTCTTGGACGCCGTCCAGCCTTTTGGACGCCGTCCAGGCCTTCAATACTGGACGCCGTCCAGCCATTTTGGACGCCGTCCAGATGAACTATCAGGGGCTGTCCAAAATTGTCGTTTTTCGTTTAATTCTAACTATGCTACGCACCTCTGATTAACATGAAACTTGACCAACATGCTTATATATGATTAAAAACCTCAGAAAAATAGTTCGGGACCCGATCCGAACGTGTTGACTTTTTCGTTGACTTTGACCCGACCAAGTTTGACTTTTAGCCAAACTTAACCGAATACTTATACAATCTTTCTAACTCGCTTCTATACTTGTATCTTGCATGAAACGTGATAATTTGATTCACATGCTACTTAATCGAGTCGTAACGAGCCATAGGACTAATTGAACACTTTGACCGACCGTGTTTACCGATATTGATACAAACCTATTTGTTTAGGTCAAGACTAGCATTCGTTCTTGCATACGTTACTTGTGAAGTACTATTATACTCTTGCACTCAAGGTGAGATCATAGTCCCACCTTTTCAACAACTTTTTATACTTTTAAATTGTGGGCTGAGAAACATATACTTTGTTACATTTTGTACTACTTACTTTTATACTTTGAACACAAGTACGATGAAACAAACATTCCACAGCGAGTTAGAACAAAAATCCTCAATTCGATTATCATTAGTTACACTTGCAGGGTGTAAGCGAGAACTTATATTGTGTGGCCATACGGGTTTGACAAACCCTCATTTCGGACGGTTCGCTACCGTCTACGGATGAAATATATTTTTGAGAAACAGTGTATGTTCTAACACTATTGTGATGGGGTTCTATGGAAGGAAACGTTAAGTCTTGAT
Organism: Rutidosis leptorrhynchoides; assembly: GCF_046630445.1. Lineage (NCBI taxonomy): Eukaryota > Viridiplantae > Streptophyta > Magnoliopsida > Asterales > Asteraceae > Rutidosis > Rutidosis leptorrhynchoides. The sequence continues at coordinate 316,539,909 of NC_092343.1, forward strand.
AATTGGGTGCTCGAGAACAAACTTTTGGAATGCAACTTTTGGATGATCAATTTTATGGAAATACTAAATCTTGTAATTCAAAAATACGTTTATTACTACATCTATGATTTCACCAACGTTTTTCGTTGACAGTTTTCTATATGTTTTCTCAGGTTCATACTTGGCTACTTGATTTATGCTTCCGCGCACTTTGATTACTTGCTTGGAGTCAAGTATACATGCATACGCTAGGGATAGCACTTTTGGATTCAAACTTAAAGCTTACATACTTTTGCTATTTATAGAACACTGTGATTTTAAACTAATTATGTCGCAAGTTATTTCATTTACACTTTATAACTTTTGTAAACTTAAACTTGTTGTCGAACCGTTTTGTAAACTAAACTTTGCAAGTTTTGTACATTTCAAATGAATGCAACATGATTTTGGTCAAACGCGTCTCATATAGAGACTATGACCACGCAACGGGACCTAAGTAGACGGCACCGTCAATGACGATTTTGTCGGGTCACTACAGATGGTATCAGAGCATTGGTTGTAGGGAACTAGGATATGTATTAGTGTGTCTGACAGAGTCGTTAGGACGCATTAGTGAATCTAGACTACAACCGGATTGTTAGCCATTGCATTATGACATACATTTTCTATAGATAGCACTTACTTGACTACTTGTGCATTATACTTAAATCATTCTTAGGCAAACTTCTTAATGATACCAAACTTTCATCATACGAATCGGTATTCTGCCACTTTCTGGTAAACCACGTTAATTTCAAGATTCATACATGAAAGGATGACAACGACTTCATTAGTCACACTTGTTCGGGAACTCTGTCTCCCAGATTGTTATTCGCCACCGTCTCAACTTACTATCGGTGCCACACCAGTGTTCTTCACTATCTACCACTTCTTGTTACTACCATCACTACTCTAGGTGAGTATCGTCATCACTACTTATCACTACGGTTGTGTACTACTCGTTATCATAATTCGTTACTCTTTTCGTGCCTAAGGACATTATTGTTTGACTTGAACCGCATTTGACTTGAACAATCATTTATACACTTCCCTCGGGAAACTCTCCTTCCGAGTTGCACTAATTGTTTCGATTCAATACGAGTCACGTTAGAGACATCGTTACACTTTGTTCATTTTAAAACTTTATGATTATACGAACTTGAATCTATGGAGTGATGTGGGAATGGAGGTATGATTTAGCGTAATATAACGACACTCGATCAACGTGGTTATATTACGGTAAGTCATACCAAAGTTCTAATGACACGTGATGGTGGTTGGACTCGATCAACCTAATCACCACCATGTCCATGTACATGACTTCATCTTTCTTGATTGGATATCCGAAAACCCCGAGAATACTGATAACAACCATACCTGGGACACATCTTCGATTATTGTCGAACTATAGTTATGCTTCCGAATGAATGGCAAATTCTTTCAACATCAGACGTATGTTATACGTGTATACTATCTCGTTTTCGCATAGTTTTATCAACGAACTACAAACTGTTTGGTATGCTCACATCGAGGCGGAAACTTCTCTCGCATTACACTCGTACTTCCGTTTAAGGAAATCATTATTCTAAACTCTCAATGGAGAGAGAGACTCTTCACGTTATACTAGTATTCACCTCGAGGGTGAATAGTCCTAACAAACGTTTTCAAAAACCGATAAATCTTCCGCGGCGCGAAATTCTTGAGAAACAGGAACTTGTTCTAACTAAAGTTTTCAAGTCCTAACAAACTTATTCAAATTTATCTTAAGGAAATGTACCTCGTTTCGGATCGAGATCCTCGTTTCACTTCTAGATTTAGGAGTGCCTTACAAAAGTCTCGAGACCACGTTTAGACATGAGTATCGCGTATCATCCACAAACCAATGAACAAAGCACATGTACAATTCAACCTTGAAAACCGTAATACGAATTTGCGTTATCAACTTCAAATTTACTTGAGAAAAGTATTTGCCTTTAGTCGAATTCTAATACTACAATAATTTTCATTCGAGTATTAACGCCACACCTTTCGAGAACTCATATAGCCACAATTGTCATTTTCTAAATTGTTGAACCGAAGTAGTTGACATGCAAACCACCGGACCTGGACTCATTCATGAGATAACCGTTATGATCGTTCAAATCCAAGAAAGGCTCAAGGCGGACCGTAGTCGCCAAAAGAGCTATGCCGATGTTAGACGTGGACCTCTCGAATTCCAAGTGGGTAACCGCGTAACGTTAAAAGTCACACCTTAGGAAGGTGCAATCCATTTCGGGAAACGTAGGAAGCTAAATCCGCGATACACAAAACCTTTTAAAATCCTGGGGCATTTCGGACCCGTTACTAGCCGTTTAGATTTTTCAACTCATTCGAGTCTCCGTACATCCCACATTCTACGTATCAAACTTAAAAACGTGCCTTGCGAAACCAGGACTTGTTACCCTCTTCGACGAACCTACTATCGATGACAAACTTTCCTTCCTAGGAGAACCGGTTGAAATTTTGAATCATGAAACCAAACTCTGAAAAAACGTAAAACCCCGACTGTCAAAGTTCGTTGAAATGCCCGATGAAGTACTTTCACTTATCCGTAGAATGGGCAACGCACGATCTCGGTGAAGGAACAACGACTACTACTTTCAACTAAATTTCGGGACGAAATTTCTTTTAAGGTGTAGGTAATGTAAGCATTTTTCCGTTAAATTATTTTAACGACCGTCTTTTTTTTTTAGATAATATCTTCCGTTATCAAAATTCGTAGTTTCCGTTAACTAACGTTCATAATATTTTCATTATTTAATTATAACATCACTCGTTTACTCGAGCGTTTTCAAAATATTCGTTCGGTAAAATCCCGCACCCGCTTCTAAACTCGAGGGACTAAAATTGACACGGGGCAAACTAGTTGAGTAGGTCAACTAGTCCACCCCAATCACCACCATTCAATCATCTCCATCTCTCTCTTTCTCTCTAGCAAGAACACACACACATTTACCCAATTCAATCATTCATCATCTAAATTCGATCTAGGAGGCCAACATCAAAACAAATTACGTATTTGGAATCCTCTCTTCATCCTCTACAATTTGATACCAACTTCATCTCGTTTGGGTAACATTTCTAAAACTCTAGATTTCTCTAAATTCGTGTTTTTGATTTGAATTGGTGTTAGTTAGTGTCTATGGCTCGTGTCTAGCATGAATATATGATTTACTTGCTCGATTTGTTGTTTTGAGTAACTAGTATGAACAATTGAAATGGGTGTGCTTAATCTTTGATTTTGGATGAGTTAATGTTGTTAAATTGTTAAAGTTCATGTTTTAATTGTGTTACTAGTATCACTAGCTTCAATTTGGTGTGTAGGTTGATTTGGAAAAACATCACTAACATGATTATTGATTTTGTGATTCTTGGCTAGGGTTTGATAGCTCTTAAAATGGACTTTTGATGATTTGAATGCCATGAAACATTGTTAGTAAGTGTTTAGTTGTATTGTATGTTTCGTTACCTTCAAAACGGCATATCATATGTATAAATTGGATTCCCGAATCATGAAATGCATTTTGCGAACTTGAGACTTTGATTATGAACATTTAACGATCTCTTGACGAGGTTTTTGTTGTTGTAAATGATAAACTCGATTGATGATATGTGGTTAGTTGTATCCTTTGTCAAAATACCTTCCCGATGATATAGGATACATGTTTTGATTGTTTGCGGGTCATAAATTGGGATTGTTTGAGTTTTGGTTCGTGCATTTCTTTGTTGCAGCAAAACAGGGCCTGGATACAAATCTGGACGCCGTCCAGATTCTTGGACGCCATCCAGCCCTTCAGACTTGGACGCCATCCAGCCTTTTGGACGCCGTCCAGGCCTTCAATACTGGACGCCGTCCAGCCATTTTGGACGCCGTCCAGATGAACTATCAGGGGCTGTCCAAAATTGTCGTTTTTCGTTTAATTCTAACTATGCTACGCACCTCCGATTAACATGAAACTTGACCAACATGCTTATATATGATTAAAAACCTCAGAAAAATAGTTCAGGACCCGACCCGAACGTGTTGACTTTTTCGTTGACTTTGACCCGACCAAGTTTGACTTTTAGCCAAACTTAACCGAATACTTATACAATCTTTCTAACTCGCTTCTATACTTGTATCTTGCATGAAACGTGATAATTTGATTCACATGCTACTTAATCGAGTCGTAACGAGCCATAGGACTAATTGAACACTTTGACCGACCGTGTTTACCGATATTGATACAAACCTATTTGTTTAGGTCAAGACTAGCATTCGTTCTTGCATACGTTACTTGTGAAGTACTATTATACTCTTGCACTCGAGGTGAGATCATAGTCCCACCTTTTTAACAACTTTTTATACTTTTAAATTGTGGGCTGAGAAACATATACTTTGTTACATTTTGTACTACTTACTTTTATACTTTGAACACAAGTACGATGAAACAAACATTCCACAGCGAGTTAGAACAAAAATCCTCAATTCGATTATCATTAGTTACACTTGTAGGGTGTAAGCGAGAACTTATATTGTGTGGCCATACGGGTTTGACAAACCCTCATTTCGGACGGTTCGCTACCGTCTACGGATGAAATATATTTTTGAGAAACAGTGTATGTTCTAACACTATTGTGATGGGGTTCTATGGATGGAAACGTTAAGTCTTGATAATTGGGTGCTCGCGAACAAACTTTTGGAATGCAACTTTTGGATGATCAATTTTATGGAAATACTAAATCTTGTGATTCAAAAATACGTTTATTACTACATCTATGATTTCACCAACGTTTTTCGTTGACAGTTTTCTGTATGTTTTCTCAGGTTCATACTTGGCTACTTGATTTATGCTTCCGCGCACTTTGATTACTTGCTTGGAGTCAAGTATACATGCATACGCTAGGGATAGCGCTTTTGGATTCAAACTTAAAGCTTACATACTTTTGCTATTTATAGCACACTGTGATTTTAAACTAATTATGTCGCAAGTTATTTCATTTACACTTTATAACTTTTGTAAACTTAAACTTGTTGTCGAACCGTTTTGTAAACTAAACTTTGCAAGTTTTGTACATTTCAAATGAATGCGACATGATTTTGGTCAAACGCGTCTCATATAGAGACTATGACCACGCAACGGGACCTAAGTAGACGGCACCGTCAATGACGATTTTGTCGGGTCGCTACAGTTCATCTTTCCTGTAGCTACGTTTTGGTGGTAGTGGTATACTCTAATCTTGATTTTTTGATTTTAATTTGATTATGGGTTAGGGTTTGGGGTAAGTGATGAACCTAAAACCCATTTGTTAGTAAATTGGGTGTTTTGGGTGAATTTGGGTCATGTAGACCCAAAGATGACTAACTAGGGTTTTCAAAGTATTAAACTATGTTTATGAGCCTAAATTGGTTAGTTAAAGTACTAGCACGCTTATATATATGTAAATGGGTGTTAAGTGGGTTAGTGGGTGACTCGAAATGGGTGTATTGACTTTAAATGGTCAAATGGGTCATGATGGACCTAAGTGGGTAAATGTATGTGTTTGATGCATAAACTTTGTATTGGAAAGTGTCTTAGGACCTAACTTGGATAATGATTAGGGTTTTAGGGATTTTAACCCAAATATTAGGGTTAGGGTTGCAAATGGGTCAAAATTGCACCATGGGGCAAGATAACCCTAGAATGGAGTTTTAGTGGGTTGACCAACTTGAGTTTGTGATTGATATTATGTATGATGTAATAGGTACGTTACATTGAAGGTTCTCGGACTTGATTATCTTTCACAAGGGAATTTGAGGTGAGTGGAGTAATTATACGTATGTGTATATGACGTGTTTATTTGTGGGTGTTATGGTATGAACCATCGAGCCGGTTGTGCCATAACATTTGTGCGATAAGATGTGAACCACGAGCCGGTAGCATCGAGTGTGAACCACGAGCCGGTAGCACTATAAAATAAGATGTGAACCACGAGCCGGTAGCATCGAGTGTGAACCACGAGCCCGTAGCACTATAAAATAGTATGACTTAATTGCGTATGGTGTGAACCACGAGCCGGTAGCACCATAGCGTTTATGGTTAACCATATTGAGATTGTCGTTTATTTAGCATATTGTTTATATATATATATATATATATATATATATATATATATATATATATATATATATATATATATATATATATATTGTGTTGAGTATATGCTAATGCGGTTTTGTGTTAATGTACGACTTGTTAAGTGTTTTGGGTACAATGGCATGCTAATTGAGTTACAAGTTCGTATGAGGTATTTGGTGAATGTGATTGCAAATAGATGAGTTATATATATGTATGTGTAATTATTGCATTCACTAAGCTTTGCTTACCCTCTCATTGTTTACCTTTTTTATAGGTTCGATTGTGGATAAGGGTAAGGGCATCATCTTGGATTAAAGATCCCGTCGTTGATAGAGAACGCTTTTGGGATATTAGCTTTTGGAGTTTGACCAAGACTTGGGTAGTTTAATCCCAAACACCATGCTCGTAGTGTAGTTTGGTACTTAAACTTTTTGATGGTCGAAACTCATATTTTGTATTAAACTCGTAAAACGGCCGATGTGGGCCCCACTTTGTAAAACTTATTTTATGTTTGAATAGTGTTAGTTTTACATATTTGAATATGTTGTTAAAAGCGTTTTGACTAATTATGTCGGGAAGTGGCCGATCTTTTTCGCGTTTCATTACTTTTGGGACAGACCAGTTTGGCGCGCCGCGCCATATGCTGTTCCAGCAAATATTTTTTTTTTTTTGTTATTTTTACGCGGGTTGTTCGTGGTTTGGTTTGGGTTGTTACATTTAATCTTAGAATTAAGAAACTCGACTCAGATTCGGTATAATCAACACTTTTTCAAAATTAAGTGTCACAATCATGTTATTTGCATTATTTTCTGGTTTATAAATGTTCAATTATCTCAGATCTACAATATGTGCATCTTAGATTCAATTAAAATGAAGAATTACCAAGAAAATGAAGTTACAGAAGACGGAATTCGGTAGATTAGGTAGACTCGGTAGATTAGTTCAGATTCGGTATGCAATTAGAATAAAGTGAGAGAAAGTTTGACTTTGACCCTGCTATTTATAGCTACCGAATGATTTTTAAATTATGGGCTTTACCGAATGGGCCTTAAATATCGAATGCAGTCCATTTTTTAAATTTAAACAAATTCACTTCAAATTTTGACAAATCTTTATCAAAAATCATTCAAGACTATCACATTTTTATGAAAAACATTTCTGAGACAATTTTTAAAAATTTTGAACTTACCGAATCTGTACAGTTGGTTGTCAGATTCGGTATAATGCTAAAATTAGCATTTATTCATTTAAAATTTACATCTTTTTGGATTTTATCTTTTCCAAATTTTATGAATTTTATAAAATAAGATTTGTACTTAGAAAATTTTGAGTTATGTACAAAGTACAAATCTTCAGTGATACCAATTGTTAAAATGGGTTGCATACTGATATGTATACAAGCCTTAGTGAATTATTTTCAGATATAAACAAAGAATTTATGAAATTCACTTTTGAAAAAAAAAAATCACCATTTTGATATTTTCCCAAGAAAATCCCCCTCAAAATGTGATATACAAGAAAGTAAATCACCATTTTGATATTTTCCCAAGAAAATGAATTAACTCCCCCTTGAAATATGATATCAATGAAAATCCTCCCCCTTTCGTAACCATTGAAACTTAATCCCAGGAAGTTAACATAGATCTAAAAGGCTCCCCCTTGAAAAATGTTAACTAAAGCATAAGAAATCAGTTGCTCCCCCTAGAAAGTATCTACTCCCCCTAAACACAAGATCCCAAGTATAAGTCCCAACAGATCTAAGGAATGTCAAGCACTATACTCTACCATGCCAATCTCTTTGATCAAAAACTTTAGCCTAAGTTCATCTAAAGGCTTAGTGAACATATCAGCTAATTTCACTTTGGTAGGCACAAAGTATAACTCTACATCTCCTTTTTTTACATGGTCCTTAATGAAATGATAACGAATATCAATGTGTTTAGTCTTAGAATGCTGGATTGGGTTGCTTGTAATTGCAATAGCACTTTGTGAATCACAGTAAATTGGGGTCTTAGAAATCTTAAAACCATAGTCCAAAATTTGAGTTTGCATCCACAAAACTTGTGAACAACAGTGAGCTGCAGCAATGTACTCAGACTCAGCTGTCGATAAAGACACACAGTTCTGCTTTTTGGATGACCAACCAACTAGCCTATTCCCCAACATCTGAATTGATCCATATGTGCTCTTTCTATCAACATGGCAACCGCCATGATCCGCATCAGTATAAGCAGTGAGATTGAAATCGGATCCATGAGGATACCAGATCCCAAAGTTAGGTGTACCTTTAAGGTACTGAAAAATCCTAACAACCGCTTTGGAGTGGGATTTCTTAGGGTTTGACTGAAAGCGGGCACAGACAGTTACAACAAGTGTAATGTCTGGTCTACTTGCAATCAGATACAGTAAAGAACCAACCATGCTTCGATAAAGCGTAATGTCAAAGGGTTCCCCATTAGCATCAGCATCCAGTAAAGTCCTCATTGGGGTTGTCATTGGTTTTAAAACAGTCATTTTAAAACATTTTAGCATATCATTGATATACTTTATTTGACTGATAAAAATCTCATTTGGTAATTGTTTTACTTGTAACTCCAAGAAGAAATTTAACTGGTCAAGCATGCTCATTTCGAATTTGTTGGCCATAAGGTCACCAAATTCTTTGCATAAGGCTGGGGACGTGGAACCAAAAATAATGTCATCAACGTAAATTTGAACCAAGAGAATGTGACCGTGGTTTTTACGGATGAATAGCGGTGTATCAATCATTCCACGAGAGAAGCCATTGTCCAGCAAATACTTTTTTAAGGTCTCGTACCACGCACGTGGTGCTTGCTTCAGACCATACAAGAGAATGGGATCGACAAAGCTTTCTGGTTGAGCAACATACACTTCCTCTTGAAGATGACCGTTCAGAAAATCAGTTTTGACATCTATTTGAAACACCGTGAACTTCATATGAGAAGCAAATGCAAGGAAAAGACGAATAGCCTCAATCCTAGCAACCGGAGCAAACGTTTCATCATAATCAATACCTTCTTGTTGTCGATATACCTTGGTTACAAGACATGCCTTATTTCGAACCACAATTCCATCAGAATCCTTCTTGTTCTTAAAAATCCACTTAACCCCTATTGGTCGTTGACCCGTTGGTCTTGGTACTAATCGCCATACTTTCAAACGATCAAACTGATTGATCTCTTCTTGCATTGCTACCACCCAGTTCGGATCTAGTAAAGCTTGAGCAACCGTTGTTGGTTCAATCTTACTAAGAAAGGCAGTGTATAGACACCTATTCCGAGTTGCCCTTCGAGTTGAGACTGGAGCAGATGCATCACCAATGATAAGATCAATTGGATGACTTTTAGTCCATCGATTGTTATGTGGAAGAGGGTGTACATCAGTGGTATCCATTGAAACATCAATCGTTATTGACGTTGAGCCTTGATCTGCTTGATCTGATGTAACACTGTCCAATGGATTTAGTTGAGTATCTGGAAAAACAACTAGAGTTGTATTAACAGATGTATCTTGAATTGGTTTAAGATTATCATCAGGAGGTGGGAGGGAGGATGAAGAAGCAACAGGTGAATCAGTTGGTGTTGTATCTTCATCAAAAAGACTAGGTTGAGTCTCCACAGTAGTTGACTGTGATGGTGTAACCTGTACGGCTTGAACATTTGGATTCCGTTGAGGAGCATAAAGACTATCAAACAAAATATCCAGTTAATCTATTGTTACCGTAGGAACACCCTTCTTCAAGAAAATTGAATTTTTCGCGGAAGAAGTAGTGGTCAGGTTAGGATCGGGTTTTGAACTGAGTTGTTCAAAAGCCATTCCCGGTAACTCATCGAACCTTACATTAATGCTTTCCTTGATCGTCTTTGTCCGTTTGTGATAGACACGATAGGTAACTTTGTTCAAAGAATAACCGAGAAATATGGCCTGATCGCCATAAGGATCAAACTTTTCGAGGCCTTGTAATTCAGGTGTGACATCCGGTGATGCCATAACCATGAATTTTCCTTTGTTGAACGAGTAACCAAACACATGGTTACGTGTGAGGGTGCATCATTGAGTTCAATAGTATAAAGTGAAGCACAACGTTTACCAACAAGGAGATCGTTTCCATCGGTGGATTGCACCGAGGATTGATGACGTACAAACAAAACCTTGAGATCTTCGTCACAAAATTGGCTGACACTAAATAAACTGCACCCCAAACCCTCAACATATGAGACCCGTTTGATCGTTATGCTATTTTTCACAAAATCTCCATAACCCGTTATTGCTGCAATCTCATCGTTTCCAAAAGTAACCATTCCTAGGAATTTGTCAACAAAATGGACAAGCAAGGATTTATCGCCCGTCATGTCTCGAGAGCAACCGGAATCGATATACCAAACACAGACGTCAAAACCCTGAAAACGTTAATTTCCTAGAGTTTAGGTACCCAAAGTTTCTTGGGTCCTCTACGGTTAGTACCAACAATAAACTTTGGATCAACAATGAGATAATCACGTAAAGCATCATACAATTTAGAAAATAACGCATTATTTAAAACCACATTACATGAAGCATCGTACGCAATATCAAGTTTTACATCATTATCAGAAGTCTTAACACACAACTTATTCCAAGCAGATGTTTTGTTCACATATGAAAATTGAAATACATGAGATGATTTCCTAGGTTGACTAGCAGATTGCTTTGGTTTGGTTGCTACTTTCTTAGTCGTGGACTTAGGAACCCATACAGACTTGTAAGTCAAATTTGGATTATGACCTGTGACACGAAAAACACCTCTGTTAGTTAGACGTCCAAACTTTTTAGTTGACACATGAGATGATTGATTTTGCAAAATTTCCAATTTGATTTTACGTTCCTTTGCATCATACTCACTCAAATCAGGTTTTGGACTCGTGTGTTATGTTGACTTGACTGATTTCGTTAAAAGACTTTCCTTTGATTGATTTGACATTGGAATCATAGGAATCTTTTCAGTTAATACGGAACCATTTTGAGAATGAACTCTCTTGATAACAAATTAGGTTGAAGGTGCAACTTTTGAAACACGTTTACCAAATTGAGAACGTAGTGGGTTTTGAAGAATAGTAATGGGTTTTGCATCAGTAGATGTTCTTGTTCTCTTCCCTTTCTTATTAATCCCACAAACACATTCAGGCACATTGGTTTCAACAGTAGATGATTGCTTAAGTGTGTTAGCCTATTTTAGTTGAATTATTTTTTGTTTTAAGCTCTTAATTTCAAGACATAATTCCTCTGCAGAAACTAGCACTTCACCTTCCTTAAAATTATAAGTACATTCTTTCTTAGGAAGTGGAGGCAACTTATCACACAAAGCAAGCATTTGTTCTAATGATTGACACTTAAGTTGCAAATCAACATTTTCCTGTTCAACTATACCTAATATACGTTTCAAGTTACGTACAGCAGGTATGTTTGCGTAAAATTCATTCAAAGGATCAATTGTTGTGTCAAAGTCTATCAAGTTTTCAACAGTTGGTTCATCTCAAGGTTCTACCTTTACATCTAAATCAGTTTGACCTAGGGATTCTGTCTCAAAGAAGACAGTTAGTTCATGTGCTAGGACAGAAAACATTATCAGAACACGCAGGTTAGGCCGGTAGAATTGGTTTCACATCAAAAGTTGGTTCATCAAACACCTCATCTATGGCAATAATTCTAGAACTAGGTTTGTTAAACACTTCATTCTCAAGCATTAAAATGTATTTCTCTAGCATGAGTGTTGGGATATAAACCAGTCTACGCTTAGGCACATAATTTTCATGTTGCATATTCTTTTCAGTTTCAACAAGTTCCTTCAAGAAATCAAGATTTGATTTACCCATTTTAGCATTGATTTTCTCATACGTTAAGTTAATTTGATGGTATTTCCTAGATTTGCGATTAACAATAATATCATCAAAATCAGCATCAGAAGCATGCACAAAATGAGATGGTAAACCAGCTTGAAAGTAATCAGAATGATATAATCCTGGAATCTTTTTGGAAGCATTATCTAAGATCTTAGGATCTTCATAACCCAACCCCCACTTTTCACCATGAATTGTTTTTGGTCTATTCATGAAAATCATTTGTTTTGAAAGTTCCATATTCATGATAGCTTTGGATTGATCAGTTCGATAGAGTTTTTCCTCATATCGAGCAAGTTGTGCTTTCATTTGAAAAGACTCTTTTGACAATGAAGAAATTTTAGAGTTCTTTTCAATTATGGTGTTTTTCAATTGAATAATTTTCTTGTTTAGCTTTGAAAGTGTGGGTTCATGTTGAGTTTTCAAATCAGAAAGATCTTTTTCTAAAAATTGAACTTTTTCTGCAAGTCGTTCCGATTTTAGACGATAATCTGTCCTTTCAACCTTAATCGGATGAATTGATTTTTTAAGATCTTCCAACTCAGTTTCCGTGGAGCTGAGTTGGACAGTCAATCTTTGCAATTCCGATTGTAATTTAGATGAAGATGGTTTGGTCTCAGAAAGTTTGATTTTATCTTTTAAAACCTTGTTTTTAGATTTTAAACCTTTGACTTCTTTTGACACTGAGACCAAATTCTTCATCATGTCATTTTGCACTTTTGTAAAATCAGGTGGAATTTCAGATGATTGTACCTCATCATCATCAGATGCTGAGTCAGAATTCTCCATTGCTTCCGTAGCTTTGATGAGCTTAGTCACCTTGCAAACATTTGCATGTTCCACCTATGAATCTGAATCGTCAGTCCAGTTAAACCAAGTATCATCAATGTGACGACCCGGGAATTTCCGACTAAATTTAAACTTAATCTTGATATGATTTCGACACGATAAGCAAAGTCTGTAATGTATAGTCTCAAAATTTTTGAACTATTTACATGGATTCATTTAACCTGCGACTATTCCCGACGATTCACGAACAATTGTGTGTAAATAAAAATGTAATTATATATATTCATATATAAAATTTATTTATGATTTAAATGAATTATTATTATTTTTATTATCATTTTATAATATTATTACTATTATTTAGTTATTTTTAGGATTATAATTAATATAATTATTATTAATATTATTAGTACATTTACTATTAATATTTATTAAAAATAATTATAGAGAATCAAAATCAGTTACATATATCCCTCAAAACTATTTGTGATTTTGTAATTGTCGGATGTTGTTACAAGTCCATTTCAATCTTGAATACAGAACAAAAACTCTTTCATTATATAGGCACCTGCATTTTGAGAAAGAACCAAACCAACAAAATTCATGAAATAAAGCTCGACACCTCTGTTCTTCATCTTTTTAACCATATTTTGATTTCAAATGAATTTCCAAAATGTAATAATGCAGTCTTGTTAAGAATCGTCTATCTAAACTATCTGTAAGTTTTCAATCTTCAATTCTTTCTATCAATTTCTAATTTGAGAGTCAAAGTTTTGGTTTTCAAAGTCAACTAAGTGTTCTTGAATCAAATTCGAGTTTGTTTTGATATCTCCAGTTAATTTGATGATCCATAAAGATTATAGGAATGATTTACAACACAATTCATGTTGTAATCATAACCTATAACAATCTTAATCTAAAAATCAATTTTTGAGTTCTTGAGTTCTTCACAGTAATATACACTAACGTAAATTCGAAACAAATTTCAAAAACTAAAAATGCAGAGTTGTTAGGAATCATTTACTTAAACTTCCTGCAAAATCTCAAGTTCCAATTCTTAATAACGAATTCGAATTTGCGAGTCAAAGTTAAATTGTCAAAAGTCAACTGTTTTGTTCTTGGAGAAATTAGAGCTTGTTTTGATGTTTTAAGTTCAATTGACGATTTCAATAGTTTTTAGGAATGATTTGAAACATGTTTCATGTTGTAAAGATTGTCCAAAACGAACTCAAAATTGAAAACAAAAATTTTTTTTTTCTTGGCTACTAGCAAGCAGTAGGATTTTCTTTTGTTTTTTTTCTCATTTTTTTTTATCATGAACACACTTTTTTTTTTGTTTCATGTTGTTTTCAAGTAATAAATGAAAATCCGAATTCGTTATTTTGATTTTTGAAGTTCTATGGTTGAATGGATTTAAGGTAGAAGATGAAGAAGATGAGTCAAGTTGAAATAGATAATAGATATATATATATATATATATATATATATATATATATATATATATATATATATATATATATATATATTTGGGTTGCATACTAAATAAGAAAGACATGAATGGCAGAATGGTTAAGGGTGTTTGTGGGTGAGCGAGAGGTCTCGGGTTCAAATCCGATTCAGGACATTTTTTTTAGAATTGCTTTTTAAGGTAGATTTCATTACCAAAATTATTATTATTATTATTGTTGTTATTGTTACTAAAATTATAATTTTTATCATTATCATTATTACTAATATATGTATTATTACTATTATTATGATTAGAATTATTATTATTATCAAAATAACACAAACTATTATTATTATTATTATTATTATTATTATTATTATTATTAATATTAGTATTAGTATCATTATGTACTTATTAGTATTATTAAAATCATTTTTAAATATATATATATATATATACAAAATAAATATATATAACACATAATTTAAGATATAATATAAGTATACGTTTTTAAATGGAATTTAGTATAAATTCTATATAACTACAAATACATAAATAATATATAGTAATAAATGAAATGATGTGATTTCCATTATATGTGTTAATAGATATATAAATGATATAGGTTCGTGAATCCAAGGTCAACCCTACACTTGTTCAATGTCGTCATATGTATTTTTACTACAAAATACAGTATGGTGAGTTTCATTTACCCTTTTTACTCTTTACGTTTTTGGGCAGAGAATACATGCAAATGCTTTATTAAATGTTTTACAATATTTATATGCGTGAGTTTCATCACTCCCTTTTTAAATGCTTTTGCAATATATATTTTTGGGACTGAGAATGCATGCGCTTTTATAAATGTTTACGAAATAGACACAAGTAATCGAAACTACATTATATGGTTGAATGATCGAAATCGAATATGCCCCTTTTTATTAAGTCTGGTAATCTAAGAATTAGGGAACAGACACCCTGATTGATGCGAACTCTAAAGATAGATCTATCGGGCCCAACAAGCCCCATCCAAAGTACCGGATGCTTTAGTACTTCGAAATTTATATCATGTCCGAAGGAGGATCCCAGAATGATGGGGATATTCTTATATACATATTGTGAATGTCGGTTACCAGGTGTTCAATCCATATGAATGATATTTTTGTCTCTATGCATGGGACGTATGATTATGAGAAATGGAAATATGAAATCTTGTGGTCTATTAAAATTATGAAATGATTATTTATGTTAAACTAATGAACTCACCAACCTTTTGGTTGACACTTTAAAGCATGTTTATTCTCAGGTACGAAAGAAATCTTCCGCTGTGCATTTGCTCATCTTAGAGATATTACTTGGAATCATTCATGACATATTTCAAAAGACGTTGCATTCGAGTCGTTGAGTTCATCAAGATTATTATTAAGTCTATTATAGTAAGATATATTATGAAATGGTATGCATGTTGTCAACTTTCGATGAAATGAAAGATTGTCTTTTCAAAAACGAATGCAATGTTTGTAAAATGTATCATATAGAGGTCAAATACCTCGCGATGTAATCAACTGTTGTGAATCGTTTATAATCGATATGGACTTCGTCCGGAAGGATTAGGAAGGGTCGCTTCAGTTGGTATCAGAGCATTGGTCTCAGCGAACCAGGTCTTGCATTAGTGTGTCTAAGTGATAGTCATTAGTATGCATTAGTGAGTCTGGACTTCGACCGTGTCTGCATGTCAAAAGTTTTGCTTATCATTTTTTGTCGGAAATCATCTATTTATCACCCTTAGGAAATTACCTGCTTATCATTCTTAGTCTAGACACATCTTACTGCAATGATTGCATGAATAGTGTATAGACAAAATTCGTATCTTAGCGTATCGGCTAATTCATATCTTAGCATATCTTGTACTGTAGACTTTGTCTGACAACTTCCGTAGATTCCTCCGTAACATATGGGATTTTAGTATTGTATATGCATATGTGAATTATGTATTGCAGGGTACTAATCTACATCCTATAATCTGTTTCTTATCGAAAATACTTCATCTGATCGAACGAGATGAATCCCTCAACCAGTTCGAGTCCCTCAGACTTCGATAGCTAATCCGATAGTTATTCCGACAGCTATTCCGACATGGATGTTCACTTAAGCTCCGGAGGCAACGTCACCAGAATGAATCAACCAATCAATCATCCCCAATTCATCTGATGGGTTCGTAGTCGACTTAACCGATGGAGACGAGAGGAAGGCGATCCTTTCCACCCACCAACTGAATTTACCTCTTGGCAATGAACCTGAAGCACTTACCGGCGAACCAGTCTGAAACACCATTTTCACCCCCATTTCCCGAATATCTCACCACGATTGTATTCTATCTAAAATTCTAAACCTTATTCATCCGCTCGTACCGATCGACAATCGTCCCGGAATAATAGAAGAAGTCAACGAACTTCGCGCTCGAGTAATCAATCTGGAGAATATGGTGCAAAAATTACCAAGCTTCAACAACATCACCGGCACCAACAGTACCATCAATAACAACACCAGTGCCATCAACAACCCCTGCCTCGACGTCTCATTCTATACCTTGAGTACAATTATCGTTCTACGTATCGTTCTACATCATTTATCTTCGTTCGACATGGCGATTATGTAATCTCTAATGTTTTAGAGATTATATATTATTGTTCCAACGGTAAATCAAATAAGTTTAATATCATATTGACTCATTAAATCCATGATTACATCTGAAGAAAATATATATGTATATATATTTTCATAAAGATTGTAATTAAAAATTCTTGTGTACAAACTGTTAATGGTGAAAATATTTTAACGGGTAGGTAATACCCGAGGAATATTTAGATTTCACATTAATAAGTTACATTGTACATTCTTCGAATCTAATTCGACAGTCGTTTACTATCCTACTTACGTCCACCGATATACAAATCCGTTCACCATAGAATAACCATATTCATCCAATTTCATATTTGGATTTTGATTTATCAAAAATCAAGTGGCATAATAAAGGAAACATTTGACAAAATAAAATTTGTTAGAAACAAACAAATTAACTATGAGAAATTTTGTTAAGAATCCACGCTAACTGTTCCTAACTAATTGTTCCCAGCTAACTGATTACACTTTATTTATCGCAATTTAATTATCGCAATTTACATTCTCGCAATTTTATTTATCATCATTTAATTTCTGTTATTTATTTTTACGCACTTTAAATATCGGGACACGTATACAAGGTTTTGACATATCATATCAACCCATCTATATATATTATTTGGAATAACCATAGACACTCTATATGCAGTAATGCGGGAGTTAGCTATACAGGGTTGAGGTTGATTCTATAATAATATATATACTTTGAGTTGTGATCGAGTCTGAGACGTATACGGGTCACGACACGTATTAATTAATTCGAATATTATATAGTAAACTATATATGAATTATTATTTGTACACTGCTAACTGTGGACTATCAACATTGTACAATTAAAATGAATTAAAATATTGATTATAACATATGAAACTAAACATTTCTTCATGTTTGCCACTTGGTCTCATCTTAAACCTCATTTGTATCTTGACGATTACAGTCTGCGTTCAAACCTTTCATAATTCTTGAAAACACCTCAATCGATAGGATAAATCAACCGCACTCCATCTACGGAAGAAAATATTTATGCATATAGTTATGCACCTAAGAAACTCTCGGCAATTGAGTAAAAGTTTAACACGTAGCCGCGTCAGATCCTTTGGCATTTATTAGCAAAAATAACTTTGCGATCCCTTTTTAAAGTATCCAATTTTGTCACAGCTCCAGCAGGTCAACTTCGACTTTTTATTCGAAGTAACCTTACTATAAATCCTAATATATACGATTACCCTTTTGTTACCGGAGAATTCTTTTATATTTCACCATATTACCAGCAGACGTACCAGCAACCTTGTTGCTTCTAGGCTTAAATCTCTCTGACAAATCATTATATTTATTCATTGAAACCCTATCATATACTCATCCGCATCTTGTAACGAGAACTACCATACCAATTACCGGGAATCAGCAATCAGTACTTTGAAAACTCACAGCATATCTACATCAACAGTTATATGTATGACATTTATCTCTTAGAATTATGATCTCTCATTCTGAAATTCTGAAAAGCACTCAGTCACAAATCAATACTCTGAATGTTGAAAAAGCTGAATGAAACAGCAGAAACCATAGACAACCATAAACGCCCTTAATCATCGGAAGTTTGATGATAAAGAATAGTATGTTGGAAAAGCTCAGAAAAATTAGAACTGGAAAACTGATTGAGCAAACTACGAAGGAGTCTTTGAACAAATCACAAGAACTAAGCTTGTACATTAAGAATCCTGATGATTCTGTTTCTGATGAAATCTTTAGCGAATACCTTGCTTCTGACTCCAAACTCTTAAATTTTCTTCACCACCCTTCGATATTAGAAATTCCAAGATATCATCGTATCTTTCATTATAAATATCCTCTATATTTCTGAAGATATTTTCATAACTATTCTAATCTGAAATCATTAATCTCTTCGTGCTATCAGTGTTACATCATATAGAAACTGTTAGTTTCTATATTCTGTAAACTTTTGAGCTTAAAATATGAATGTTATTGAAGTAATGTTCGAAACCGAAGCATGAGTTAGTATAATATAATGACACTTGATCAACGTGATTATATTACAATAAGTCATGCTGAGTTTCTAAATGGAACATGATGATTCACAGATCATAACGTCATCATGTGCCATGTTACACGACTCTTACGTTCTGTCTAATCTATAAACATATTAAGAACATATTTTTCTTGATAGTCCTATCTTTCCTTGAATTCTGGTAATTTAACAAATCAAATTGTGCTATTACCATTTCTTTCTTAGGACACTAACAATGTTCATTCTGAAATTTATATCTGCGAATTCTGGACCATTACAAGAGATGCACAATCGCAAGAAGAAGAAGAAACGAAGGGACAAAGCTCCGAAATATAAATTGGAGTATAAATTGCAGCAAATAAGGGGGGAAGTATTAACTGTGGATGACAGTGATTATAGGAGACAGGAATAGGGACATTGAAATATAAGGAAGAATATAAAGCCCAACAACAACACCGAAATTACAAACTGTGGATATCAGTGTGTATAGCAATATAAAGACACGGGAGGATTATAAATACAATAATCCCTAGAGCATAGTATAAATAAACAGATTCATCCTGTGGAAGTTGGAAAAGGAGAATGAATGTTACGACAGTCAGGATAAGGACAAGGATTAGAATTGGATTAAGCATTTTCACAATCTTTTGGATTTGGGAATTGAGTATAGAAGTGGTGAAAACTAATGGAACGAAAAAGGTAAATTTATAATGGAAATATCAGATGTAGTAATCAGGACAAATCGTCGCATTTAATTATAGAAATCTTAATTTCCTTATTCGCCAAATAATCAAATCTTTTATATTTCGAAGATTTTCTTTATATCCCTTGAATTCCGGAATTTAATCAAGACGACGTCAAAAGTTAAGACAAACTTTATTTTCTAAATTAACCCTGACTCTGTCAAAAGTTAAGATGAATCTTTACTTTCCTATTTCATTCTTTGGTGATAGCTTCATTCGTGCTCTTCGAATAATCGAATTATTTTATCTGTATTATGCAATAATGATAAAACTCTATTTATCAGCTCATATTCGTCAGGAAAACATATTTATCGTTAGCCATGACGACCTCACTCAAATTTCGGGACGAAATTTCTTTAACGGGTAGGTACTGTGACGACCCGGGAATTTCCGACTAAATTTAAACTTAATCTTGATATGATTTCGACACGATAAGCAAAGTCTGTAATGTAGAGTCTCAAAATTTTTGAACTATTTACATGGATTCATTTAACCTGCGACTATTCCTGATGATTCACGAACAATTGTGTGTGAATAAAAATGTAATTATATATATTCATATATAAAATTTATTTATGACTTAAATGAATTATTATTTTTTTTATTATCATTTTATAATATTATTACTATTATTTAGTTATTTTTAGGATTATAATTAATATAATTATTATTAATATTATTAGTACATTTACTATTAATATTTATTAAAAATAATTATAGAGAATCAAAATCAGTTACATATATCCCTCAAAACTATTTGTGATTTTGTAATTGTTGGATGTTGTTACAAGTCCATTTCAATCTTGAATACAGAACAAAAACTCTTTCATTATATAGGCACCTGCATTTTGAGAAAGAACCAAACCAACAAAATTCATGAAATAAAGCTCGACACCTCTGTTCTTCATTTTTTTAACCATATTTTGATTTCAAATGAATTTCCAAAATGTAATAATGCAGTCTTGTTAGGAATCGTCTATCTAAACTATCTGTAAGTTTTCAATCTTCAATTCTTTCTATCAATTTCTAATTTGAGAGTCAAAGTTTTGGTTTTCAAAGTCAACTAAGTGTTCTTGAATCAAATTCGAGTTTGTTTTGGTATCTCCAGTTAATTTGATGATCCATAAAGATTATAGGAATGATTTGCAACACAATTCATGTTGTAATCATAACCTATAACACTCTTAATCTAAAAATCAATTTTTGAGTTCTTGAGTTCTTCACAGTAATATACACTAACATAAATTCGAAACAAATTTCAAAAACTAAAAATGCAGAGTTGTTAGGAATCATTTACTTAAACTTCCTGCAAAATCTCAAGTTCCAATTCTTAATAATGAATTCCAATTTGCGAGTCAAAGTTAAATTGTCAAAAGTCAACTGTTTTGTTCTTGGAGAAATTAGAGCTTGTTTTGATGTTTCAAGTTCAATTGACGATTTCAATAGTTTTTAGGAATGATTTGAAACATGTTTCATGTTGTAAAGATTGTCCAAAACGAACTCAAAATTGAAAACAAAATTTTTTTTTTCTTGGATACCAGCAAGCAGTAGGATTTTCTTTTGTTTTTTTTCTCATTTTTTTATATCATGAACACATTTTTTTTTGTTTCATGTTGTTTTCAAGTAATAAATGAAAATCCGAATTCGTTATTTTGATTTTTGAAGTTCTATGGTTGAATGGATTTAAGGTAGAAGATGAAGAAGATGAGTCAAGTTGAAATAGATAATAGATATATATATTTGGGTTGCATACTAAATAAGAAAGACATGAATGGCAGAATGGTTAAGGGTGTTTGTGGGTGAGCGAGAGGTCTCGAGTTCAAATCCGATTCGGGACATTTTTTTTAGAAAGGCTTTTGAAGGTAGATTTCATTACCAAAATTATTATTATTATTATTATTGTTGTTATTGTTACTAAAATTATAATTTTTATCATTATCATTATTACTAATATATGTATTATTACTATTATTATGATTAGGATTATTATTATTATCAAAATAACACAAACTATTATTATTATTATTATTATTATTATTAATATTAGTATTAGTATCATTATGTACTTATTAGTATTATTAAAATCATTTTTAAATATATATATATACAAAATAAATATATATAACACATAATTTAAGATATAATATAAGTATACGTTTTTAAATGGAATTTAGTATAAATTCTATATAACTACAAATACATAAATAATATATAGTAATAAATGAAATGATGTGATTTCCATTATATGTGTTAATAGATATATAAATGATATAGGTTCGTGAATCCAAGGTCAACCCTACACTTGTTCAATGCCGTCATATGTATTTTTACTACAAAATACAGTATGGTGAGTTTCATTTACCCTTTTTACTCTTTACGTTTTTGGGCTGAGAATACATGCAAATGCTTTATTAAATGTTTTACAATATTTATATGCGTGAGTTTCATCACTCCCTTTTTAAATGCTTTTGCAATATATATTTTTGGGACTGAGAATGCATGCGCTTTTATAAATGTTTTACGAAATAGACACAAGTAACCGAAACTACATTATATGGTTGAATGATCGAAATCGAATATGCCCCTTTTTATTAAGTCTGGTAATCTAAGAATTAGGAAACAGACACCCTGATTGACGCGAACTCTAAAGATAGATCTATCAGGCCCAACAAGCCCCATCCAAAGTACCGAATGCTTTAGTACTTCGAAATTTATATCATGTCCGAAGGAGGATCCCGGAATGATGGGGATATTCTTATATACATATTGTGAATGTCGGTTACCAGGTGTTCAATCCATATGAATGATATTTTTGTCTCTATGCATGGGACGTATGATTATGAGAAATGGAAGTATGAAATCTTGTGGTCTATTAAAATTATGAAATGATTATTTATGTTAAACTAATGAACTCACCAACCTTTTGGTTGACACTTTAAAGTATGTTTATTCTCAGGTACGAAAGAAATCTTCTGCTGTGCATTTGCTCATCTTAGAGATATTACTTGGAATCATTCATGACATATTTCAAAATACGTTGCATTCGAGTCGTTGAGTTCATCAAGATTATTATTAAGTCTATTATAGTAAGATATATTACGAAATGGTATGCATGTTGTCAACTTTCGATGAAATGAAAGATTGTCTTTTCAAAAACGAATGCAATGTTTGTAAAATGTATCATATAGAGGTCAAATACCTCGCGATGTAATCAACTGTTGTGAATCGTTTATAATCAATATGGACTTCGTCCGGATGGATTAGGAAGGGTCGCTTCAATCAACCGGTTTCAGCTCTCTCCCAGTTTCTACAACCTTAGCCATCAACATTTTCTTCTTGTAGTAGGCTGCATCCTTCTTCTTAGGCATCTTACACTCACGAGAGTAATGACCAGCTTTGCCATAATTGAAACAGATTGATTCATCATTCTTGAAATCATCAGCACGTTGTTGTTGTTTTGATTGATCAGCTTTCTTGTAGTACGAGGAAGACGATGAGTTCTTGCGTTGATTGCTTGATTTGCCTTTGAACTTGTGTTTGTTCAAGGCTTTTGTGAACATGGCTGCCATTTTGACTAATTCAAGGTGAGAATCATCAACATCAGAAAGATTCAACTCTTCAGAATCAGTTGATTCTTCAACAAGCACTTTCTTGGACAAACTTTTGGAAGTCGTAAATGATTTACTCTTCTTTTTGGCAATGAGAGCAAGAGGATCACTTGGAGATGACTCTTTCCTTCCTTCTTGAAGTTTAGACACTTCAGGTTGGTAATGCATAAGAACTCCAACAAGCTCATGAATAGTCAACTTGTCAATCTCTTTGGTAGATCGAACAATGGTTCCATAAGGAAGCCAATCAACATTGAGCTTTTTGAGAAATTTCATGTTGACTTCAGCATTTACTTTTATGATCTTGCACCTTTTCAACTCATTGAGAACACCATTGAAACGACGGTAGGTATCCTTGAGTGGTTCATCAGGTTCCTGCTTGAAATCTTCATAAAATCCCAGAGCCTTATTCAGTTTAGTAACATCTGACATGTCATAACCTTCTTGCTGTCGTTTGATCGCATCTCATATATCTTTTGTTGTGGTGTTGCTATCAACATTTTCAAACAACTCATACTGGATAGCTTGCATAACAATGTTCTTTGCCTCTATGTCACCTGAGCTCTCTCACGTTTATCACCAGAAAGTTTATAGACTGGAATTGGCATACCAGTATCCGGATGATAATCTACAACTGGACCATCTCTCAGAGAAGCCCATATGTACTTTGCTTTCTCACCCTTATAGTCTATGTACTGAGTGATTCGGTGAAGCCACTGAGTGTACTTGCCATCAAACAACACTGGAGGACGGGAATCTGATCCAATGATCAAAGTATCTTGAGTAGACATCTTGAAAATGAGGTAGATTCGGTAAAGATTCGGTATTACACAAATCTAGGATGAAAAATCACAACAATCTAACAAAAATGTCAGATTCGATATCTGATTCGGTACTGTAGCAGATTCGGTACAGATTCTGTACTGTAGTAGATTTGGTAAACCAGATTCTGTATCAGAAACTGATCAAAAATACAAGCAACACACTCAGATTCAGTATAGATTCGGTAACCACAAGATTTGTAGCCTGAGAACACTTAAAACTAATGAATTAAGTGATACTGAGAATCTGATTCGGTATCTGACTCGGTAGTCAGATTCTGTATGAATTTGAATTCAAACACAATTCAATTCCTTTGAACTAGATTCCGTAACCTTGCTGCACAAGGAAACAAGTTAGTATCACACAAAATATCAAAGATACCGAATGTATAGGATACCGAATGTCAACTGTAGCAGTTGACAATACCGAGTCTAAGTATGAAAACTTAGAATTCAAACGAATCCTTTCTCAAATCACACCAATTAGCTGCGTATGACCAAACCGAATGTGATAGAAGTATAAACACACCACAATCTACAACACTGATTGAGAATTAATAGCTTTGAAGTAGATTCGGTATGGCAGTTACGATACCGAATGCAGATCAAATCTTCAAAACTTAAAGAATTGATGAAATTAAAACGTCAGAAATGTGATTAAACACCTCACGATCACAACTATAACCTCAAACCTTTACTAAACTACAGAATCAAGCTAGAAATGATGAATACCGAGAGTTTTAGCCACGAACTCTAAAAATCAACTTGATTCTTCATAATTGATGTTAAAAAATTGTAATGATGATTGAAACTCTTTCTAATCAACCTAATACACCTTCGCTGAACTTATCATAAGAATCTGAATGTCAGATTATCAGATTCGATTATACCGAATCTGATTCAATATACCGAGAGTGCTCAGATTCTATAATCTTCAATCTCTGGATCGAACTAGTGATGTAATATCACTCCCTGGAAGCTCTGATACCAAATGATAGGTCAGATCATGTTGAGATTAGAAGAAAAGACAAGTTAGAATGAGATTCGGTAAGTGTAAAGGAGACTCGGTATGAGAAAGAATCAATAAGATTTACATTCCACAGCTTCTAGAACTCAGTTACAATGCAATGGCTATCTAATTAGGACTACTTAGGTTCCTTATATAGCCCTCTTCTAAGGAACCATCATTTAAGCTTATTTCACAATAACACTATACAACTTCGGGGTCCTAACATTCAATAACCTACTTGTATATGTAACTTGAAGTTCTGGTTCGCATTGACAAGCTTCTAATGTTCTTTCAACTTCCTTTAACCAGTTTAGGGTTTCTATCGGGTTAGGGCTTCCAGAGTACTCAGGAGTTTTACAGTCAAGGAATTTTTTGTAAGTACATTTCTTCTGGGGTTGCATAAACGGTTGTTGGAACATTTGCATTTGATACGGATTTACCATCATCGGATTTTGGTAAAGAAAGGTATACTGATGTGGCATATTGTACTGTGAAGGCCTTTGGCTCTGATTTGGGTACGAAAACTAGGCTTAAGTATTGTTCACATTTTGTACAGTCTGTAATAATGCGGTTTGGAATCCCGGTGGTGTATTATCATTTTCTACGGGTTGTGCTAACTCAAGCTCTGCCACTTTATCCCGAGCCTCTTTCAGTTTACTTTCTAACTCATGAATATATTCCAGCTGGTCATTTTTCAGCACATCACCTTTATCAGATGCTCTAAACGTTTCGAGGTTCGAAGAGCCAGTAGCGTTCACATCCCTGTCAGCCATACATGTGCTACAAAACAGCTTACATAAAAGCTTAGTGGATAACTGGTTAGCTCAACACAATCAACGCAGTAGTAACCATGCATTCACTTAACACATCTCCACAGACATGTTTGACTTATCTCAAGGTTTGAGAACGAAATACACTCATGTATTTGCTGCCAAAACTATGCTCTGATACTAACTTGTAACATCGACTATTTGTTTTAGATCACGGCGGAAGTCATCATAACAAAATACAACAGTAAATCCATGTCGTCAAGTTAATATTACAAAAGGGTGTTACTTAAATATCTGTTTAACAAAATAAAAGCCACATCAGAGTTAAATTTTTCAAACACGTCGTCACCATACAACTCCCATCTTCACGTATACCAAAATACCTAATCTGCATGGGAGGAATGTGGGGAAAATTAACACGAAGCTAAGTGAATGGATTCTATCTAACAGACTAAGCATAAGTAACAATCATGCAACAGCCACAATCAAATGCTAACATCATGAACTAGCATACAAGCAAAGATAATACGAGGATCGACGGCTTGTACAGGCCTGCGACCCCTAGCTGATTGGGCTAGAGTCTACCGATAGTCTATCCTGCAGATTCAACTGCATAACTATCCAGACGCAACGAATGCGTCCTTCTATGCTATACTGAACAAACAGTAGATCCTGACCCAGCCTTCCCGAGACAGGGTTGACTTCATACGGACCAGTACCTTCCTGAGGCGGTGGGTCCCCAACCTTCCTAAGACATGGTTGGTGTCAAACAATAAGTGCACATAAATCATACCACAACACAACCTTCCAATGTCTAATTATCATAGAAATCCATCATCTAAACATGGCAATCATCTAATAACAACATGGTATTAACAATATCATGGTAATATGAGTAAACAACGGTAGCGTGACTTGCTACTTAAACTCTATCCGGAGATAGACCCACTCATCGAATACGAGTAACAGAAGGTTCTCAGAGGTCTAATCTTTCTGAGCCTTCTCTTTCTCTTTACCACCTGAACAAAGTACAACGCAAGTCAGTAATCATGTCTTGGTAACTTACCAAAAACAAGACAATTATATCGCATATACCCAAATCTTAACAAAAATCTTAGATCCACCATTTCATAAATTTAACATGAATCAAGCATACATACATCATATATATATATATATATATATATATATATATATATATATATATATATATATATATATACACACATATATATATACACACACATATATATATATATATATATATATATATATATATATATATATATATATATATATATATATACATATATATATATAGTCATAATCAAGAGGAAAGCACTTTTTGGGGGGAATGGGAAGCAATTTTTTTTCGTTTTTTAAAAAAACTTTTTTCACGAACATTATAGATTAGATAAAAATATGAACATTTAAAAAGATACTTTGTGATGAATGTCATTATTTTGGCGAGAAAACGCTCGAAGAAAAAAATAAAAACATTCAATGCATTGAATGTTTTGCTGCTGAGTTTATTTGCATCGTTTTGTTTTCATCTTGTGTGAAGTGTTTTTTTCAAATTTAGCCCGATTTAGAGTTTAAGGTTTAGGGTTTTTGGGTTTACTCCGTAAACCCTCAACTAAAAACCCTAAACCCTAAACTCTAAACCGTTCGTGTTAAAATATTCAATCTAAACCCTAATTTCTAAACCCTAAACCCAAATTTTTAAACCCTAGTAGCTAAACCTTAATTTTTAACCCCCTAATTTCTAACCCCTTAAAAAAACTCAGAATGAAAACATTCAATGCATTGAATGTTTTCATTTTTTTTCTTCGAACATTTTACCGCCAAAATAATAACATTCATCACAAAGTGTCTTTTTTAAATGTTCATATTTTCATGTGATCTTGATGCCTGAAAAAAAAATGAAAAAAATTATTTCCTCCCAAAAAAGTGCTTCCCTCTTGATTAAATCTATATATATATATATATATATATATATATATATATATATATATATATATATATATATATATATATATATATATATATATATATATATATATATATAAGCTATAACAACGAACAATTTTAACATGCAAACAACACATGGCAAGATCGAAGCTTTACTTCTATTTTTGTGCAAACTAAAAAAACTATATATATATATATATATATATATATATATATATATATATATATATATATATATATATATATATATATATATATATATATATATATATATATATATATATACATACCTTGTTCTTGATTCAATAGTGATTCAAGGAACTAGCAAAACATCACACCATCTTTCTTAAATTTAATTGTACAATCTAATAATAAATATAAATATTAAAATTAAGGTTTGTTGGGTTCGGTTGCAACAGAGAAAAGAAAGAAAGAAAGAAAGAAACAAGATAAAAGCTAAGTGGTGTGCTTGATAAGCATGTATGCATTAGTGTGTGTGTGTGTGTGTGTGTATATGTGTGTGTGTGTGTGTGTGTGTGTTCAAATATAGAAAAGAAACAAGTGTGGTTGTCTCATGTTTAATTTATATAAGAAATAAAGCAAGGAGTAAACAAGTGTACACCATGGACCACGTGTATACTTCCATGAAAGTCCACCACCACATTTAGTAAACAAGTGTACACCATGGACCACGTGTATACTTCCATGAAAGTCCACCACCACATTTAAATATATATAGACACATGTATTTTATCAGTTATCTGGAACACTACGCACCTCATTAAGCAGTCCTAACGAGGTCTAATTTAAATAAACAGATATTTTTCGTGACTGTCATCACAAAACGAATCTAACAATATTTTCAATTAATTTTAAACACGTAATTAAAAATGCAGGATATAATATCACAAATAAAATCCTAAGGGCAAAAAGGTAAGCTTACGCCTAGACTCGGATTTAGTCTGTTACACATATCGAACATGTTTCGCTTTCACAAATAGGACATGCCTTCATCCCTTTGTTACTGTAACCCGATATTTCCATAAGCCGGAAATCACTTATGGTACAAAAAATCATGGACCGCAAATTAAAGTTCTCTTTCCTATACGCATCATATACTTGGACACCTCGAGTCCATAACGTTTGTAGGTCTTCAATTAACGGGGTTAAATACACACCAGTGTCATTTTCGGGTTGTTTTGGACCTTGGATTAACAAGGACATCATGATGTATTTGCGTTTTTTGCATAACCATGGTGGGAGATTGTATATACATAAAAGAACCGGCCAAGTGATATGACGACTGCTCATGTTTGTGATAGGATTAATACCATCAGAACCAAGTCCAAATCTAATATTTTTAACTCATTTTCAAATTTTGTATATATATTATCAATATTCCTCCATTGAGAAGAATCTGTCACATGTCTTTGCTTTCCATCCTTTTTACGCTCTTCGGCGTGCCAAAGCAATAACTTTGCATCTTTCGGGCTCGTAAATAATGATTTTAGTCTTGGAATGATGGGAAAATACCACAATAGTTTCGCGGGAGGGCCATTCTTTGTCACGTCACTGTCAATATTCGTTTTTTTTTCTTGTACCTTCACGCACCACATACAAAACATGCATGTAGGTTTTTATTCTCATTTCTATGTAGTAAACAATTATTTGGACATGCATGTATTCTTTCAACTTCCAATTCCATTGGACACAACATTTTTTTTGCTCGATAGTATGAAACGGGTAGCTCGTTATCTTCCGGTAGCATTTCGTGCAATAACTCTAAAAGGCTCGTAAAACTTTTATCGCTCCAATTGTTGTTCTCTTTTTAGTTCACTAACTTTAAGACGGCTAACAATTTGTTAAATTTCGTACAACCGTCATATAATGGTTTTTTCGAGTCGGTGAAAACTTGTTGAAACTTATCGTAAATTTCATCAATATTACCTTCCAAATCATGTAACATATCGTCTAAATTATCATGATAACTATCATCATCTTAATCAAAATTTTTATCATTGCACGAATCAATATTTTCATCATTACCATCATCACTACGTTCATAAGTAACATTATTGTTATTATCTAGTAATAATTCTCCATGCCATGACCAACAATCATACCCATCCACATGGCCATTTACTATTAAATGTTGGCAATTATACTAAGATCCGCATAGCTATTGAAATTTTAACACTTTTTACATGGACATGGGACTTTCTCTTTTTGTTTTTTTCACTCGATACGCTTCGACAACTTTTATAAATTCGGACAAATTTGAAAGATACTCATGACTAGGACGTGATATCTCGTACATCCATTTTTTACATTCCATCTAAACATATACTATAGATTAATTATTTAGCAACACGCATTCATGAAATTTCTACATACTACCTAACATCAAATACAAGTATTTGACTGTAGAATAAATTATGCACTAATGCCTTAAAGTTTTAAGAAAATACATACCTTTGTTCATTTAATATTTGAAGTAGCTATAACATTAAACTTGAACGTATCTTCAACTAGCTCTACACAAATTTAATAAACCACCAAACAGAATTATAGACACTTTCATATGTTCACAAGCATATAAATAAATAATATTTAAATAGAAAATAAATAAATAAATAAATAAATATCAAATATATAAATACATTATTTTTTCTCACAAAGGTTTATTCGTGATAGCTCCAGATTAACCACAAAGCGGGTGATCATTGTAAAATTTGTCGACTAATTAACAAATCGAGTCGGATACACTGAAATAAATCAAGATATTAATAAGAAGAGCAACAATTTGAGAAATTATTCAACTGATTCGGGTCCTTCTTACCTCCCCCGCATAAGTTTTAATGATAATTCTAGTTGAACATCTATTATATGAGTAGCTTTCAACTTTGGATTTTCATACTAAATACGGAGTAATTATTGTTAAAATTGTTATGTTGCACTGTTTGTGTTATGATTATGATGTGATGTGATAGATATTTGACATGTTATTATTTACATATAATTAGTTTATTACTCGTAGTTTTTATATACTATTTACTTTTTGGCAACGTTTAGAATCATACAAATTCATGAGGCACTTTGTAGATAGGGCGAAGATATGTACACA
Organism: Rutidosis leptorrhynchoides; assembly: GCF_046630445.1. Classification (NCBI taxonomy): domain Eukaryota; kingdom Viridiplantae; phylum Streptophyta; class Magnoliopsida; order Asterales; family Asteraceae; genus Rutidosis; species Rutidosis leptorrhynchoides. The sequence goes on from NC_092343.1 coordinate 316,570,958, forward strand.
ACTCATTTTGTTAGGTACACAATTATCATGTTTTACAGTGTTGTACTGTATAACACTGTAAAACATGATGATTGTGTACAAAAAAAAATGAGTTGTGTACATATCGCTCCCATTGTAGAAAATGTAACTCTTGTGAGACCAATGTATTACATGTATAACTAGTTACCAAGTATCAAACACATATATTAACCATAACAAATCTTAACTGAGCGAATTCATCTATATAATTGAGTTGGACGAATCATAATGTATTCTAATATGTACATGTAGTAGCAGTGGTAGGATAAAACATACGCTCAAATTGAACGTAAGTACATACATATTCTAATATTAAAAGCATTGATAAAACTAATAATTTACTCACTGAAGGGCTACCGAGAATTTAAGTACCTAGAATAAAGTGAAAAAATGCTCATGGACCCTAAAAAATTATATAAGCTAAAAAAGGCTCTTATGTCCTAACGAATATTATAAACTATTTGAAAAGAAGTTCAAATGAATACTACTGGACTTTGATTTCCTTTTATTCTGGGGCCTTTAATTGTTGTGTTTATGCCTATTGTGTTTCCCCTCTGTTGTTTCAGTTGTGTTTCCTAGTTGACACGTTTCTTAAATCTCCGTTTGTGTCAGTATATATAAAAAAATTGAGCCCCTGAAAAATTTAAACCCTGAACGGTCGATCACCTTGTTCTGTCTCCGGGCCTCTCATAACCCGGTGTCTTCCACTTGAGCTTGGAAGACTTGAGCCTTGTTTTCTTTTTTCACTAAAAAGAGGAAATGATGTTAATGAAAGATGATAAAAGAATGGGAGATGATATTTTCAAATGCAATTTTGATAGATCCACAACTCTTTGAACATATCTCCCTAAAATACCCTCAAATAAATTCTAACATGAAACTTTTATAACACATCATTTAAGGGCATTGCAGTAAACTTAAGTGAATTTATCAAAAATGAATTTGGAAATATCATGATCCTAAAAGAATGAAAGGTAAGAAGTAAGAAATAAAGGTGATATGGAGGAGCTTTTCTCAAAGGGAAATTAAGATTAAAAAAAAGTATGGAGTAAATATAAGAAAGTTGCTTAAATATGGTAAGAATTTGAGGACTAAGAAACAAGATTTTGGTTTTTTTAATAATAGGACATAATTTTAATTAAAATAACAAAAGATTGAAAGCAAAAAGGAAAAAAAATCATAGGAAGCAAGAGAATTGTTGTTGCTTTTTTTTTTTTTATATATATTGAATATTAAGAAGGGAAAATGGCCCGAAATGTAACATAAGTTACACGATTATTCAATAAAACGATTACTCAATAAAACGATTATCCAATAAAGGTAATATGAGTTTTGTTGATGCCCGAAAAAGATTAAATGTTTTAATTTTTGCTTAAAATGGATTATGATATGAAAAAAATATGCAATTGAGTGTAATATTGTCAAACTCATTAACGACCGTTAGTTAAATTTCGTTAAGTGCCCACATGTGCTTGGCATGTGAGGGATGAAATTACACGGTTGGTCCATGAACATTACAAAAAAATAAAAATAAAAATAAAATAAAACTTAATACAACTTAAAAAAATTAAAAATAAGTTTGATGTTTTAATTTTATGAATTTTTATTATTATTATAAAATATTTAAAAAAATTAAAAAAAATTGAAAAAATTGAAAATTGTAAAAAAAAAATTTAAAAAAGTTATCAAACATTTCTTTTAAATTTTCATAATTTTTTTAATTTTTTTAATTTTTAATATTTTTTCTTTATTATATATTATTTTTTAATTTTTCTTTTTTTATGAGATTTATGAACCAACCGTGTAATTTTGTCCCTCACATGTCAAGCACATGTGAGCACTTAACGAAATATGACGTTCGTTAATGAATTTGACGATTTTATGCTTAGTTGCATATTTTTTTAAATCATAATCCTTTTTGGGCAAAAATTGAAACACGTAATACTTTTCGGGTATCAGTAAAACCTATATTACCTTTATTGACAATTCGTATAACTTATGTTACATTTTCGAGCCATTTACCCTATTAAGAAAAGAAGATCTATGCAAATTTGAGAATAAGTAAGGATTAGTGATTCGCGGTCGAGTAACACGAAGAATAAGAAGGTAAGAAAGGCAGCGTCGAATTGTATTTTTTTGTGGAGAAGACAGACCGTTTTGAGTGGCAGAGACAAACCTTTGGGTGGCGACGGCAAATGGTTTTCGGTGGTGGCGGCAAATCGTATTTCGTTGGAGGTAGAAAAAAAAGAAAGAAGAGAGCGGTAGGAACCTTAAGGCTAAAATAATTAAAATCTACTGAGGTGTATTGTATCATTATACAATTATTTATCGATTATTACAAATTCATTTGGAAAAAAAAAATTGCATTAAGAAGAAGACTGAAGAGATACGTTAAGTCGAGAAGTCAATATTTTACAATCTCCAATATGAAGAGCCAGTTATAAGAAAAAAAAATCAATTTATGCATTACATATTGTTGATTTTATTGTCATCTAATAATCATTTTAGGTAATTGAAAATTATTTGAAAGCAAAAGTCATTTAATTATATTTAACAATGGATTTGGAGAGTGTGGAGCGTACGCTTGTAAGTGTTGGCTAAACATTATTGCGAACATACCGGGGTTCAAGGGGCAGCGCCCCTTGCAGGGTCCAACGGCAACGCTCTGGTCTAAAAATTGTGGGTACTGTATTGTATACTTAATCGTCACATGGCAATGAATTTTCCGCCCACAATTACAACTTTTTGGGTAATAATTTTTCCGCCAAAATGAGAGGTTGCATTCTTTCATTACACCATTTCGCTACACCTTTTCAAGTTGCAATCGAATATAACATGTCTTTCCTCCTGAAAACATTCAGTTGTTTTCATTACGAAATAACAAAAAGATACAGATTCTCTCATACGCTTTGGATTTGAATATTCTTACCTAGATTTAAATCTCGTCATTGAGTTATTCCAAATAAAATTTCGTAATATTTGACGTTTGTGGGATCAAATATATAGTTGAGAAAGTGATTTCACAATTTAAAATTCAATCAGATTATCATCCTAACATTCCCTTCAGAATATGATGTTAATACTTATGATAATTAACTCTATCAATAACTTAATAAATTGTAGGTTTCACCTTTGTAAAAAAATAACAAAAAATGCATCTCTTTTTGTTTTTTTAGGTGTCAAAATAATTTCTTCCTTTCAATTTCGGTGAGTTGTAATTAAAATAAATTTAAGTCTAGAAAATATAAAATCAAGTACTATATCCGTCTCATTATAATTGTTCACTTACTTTCTGTACACACTTTAGAAAATTCCATTAACTTCCTCCTCCACCAATAAGGAGTTTTTTTCTTCTTCTCCAGAATAACCTCTTCTAATTCGTTGAAATACAAAGTAGACAATTCTAATGAAACCCCCAAAAAATGTTAATATGAACACTTATAGTTAGACGGTTTGGCTCTATTAATCGAGTCAACAACAACCGTCGATTTATTAGCGATTTGGCTATCGCTTACAGCCTAAAGTGAACTTCATGCAGGTTTAAAACCAATGAAAATTAGATTCTATCATTTTCATGACGTCTCAAACCTTTTTTTAACTTACTTTTTGTCTAGACTATACTTTCCTCATACCTCACTTTTGTGGATTGAGTTTTGTTGTTGTTGTTGTTGTTGTTGTTGTTGTTGTGTTACAGTTAGACGGAAGGAGTAATTAATACTACAATCGCTGTATTTTTCTTAAATCATTCACAATATAAGTGTACAACTAGGATTGAACGGATGTATTTGTTCACATTCATTAGGCCACTTGCTATGGTGTAGAATTTTCACACTACTTTTACCCGCCACATCAGCACAAACCCTTTAACATTTCTTTCACATTCCTTTCACTAAACGCTCACTATCATAAACTTCACTGTAGTGACCCGAAAAATTTCGACTAATTAAGCAAAGTCTGTTAATCTGAGTCTCAAAATTTTTGAACTGTTTCATATATTCAATTGACCTTCGACTGTTCTCGACGATTCACGAACAAGTAATTGTAAATAGATACATGTATATTTAAATATATATATATATATATATATATATATATATATATATATATATATATATATATATATATATATATATATATATGTAATAATATGAAATATTATTTGAAATAATATATGAATTAATTGTTGAAAATAAATGTGTAAAATATTATGCGATGTAATGGAAGCTATTATTATTATAAATGTATAAATATATATATATAAAAAAATATGTATGTAAATATTTCTTGTAAATATATATAATAATATTAAAAATATATAATATATTTATTTTAGTAGTTAAAACTTTATATTTAAAATTGTTTGTATATGGAAAGAGAATATATTAAAAATAACTGATTTCGAGCCTAATTAGTAAACGTCAGTGACACTCGGTTGACGTTTCGTTAGTTTTAATATAGATATAATATATGTTCATGAATGATTAAGATAAAAGTTGGACTGTAAATTGATTACGAAGATTTTAGATTTGTTAAAAATATTTTTACATTTTTAAGTTTAAATATTAGTACTCCGTACATATAAATTGGAACAGAAAATAAACAATTATCAAACCTTTTTGTTCAGGTTTCAAACAGTTAATGAGTGAAATAATTAATTATATTTAATCTAAAATTTTGGGATTTTTAGGAACACTTTTATACGTTAATTGTTTAGCAAAGGAGCACGATATAGCACTACGTGGAAAAAGAGTCGGTAAGATACTCCAAAAACTAGGCTGATGTACTGTGTAATCAGTTTCAATTATCTGACACTCGTGACTCTAATGATTATTATATTATTAATATTAATATTATTATATTATTTTTAATTAAGATATAAATTACATATATATGTATATATGCATAAGCTGAGAGATATAGAGATATGGATACATTTGATCAACCATCACCACCATTCCTCCAACTTCATCTCCTCCCATCACCACTTCAACCTCCTTGAAAACCATTACCTTCACCAAAACCAACTTGTTCTAACTATATTTTTGTTCTACGATTACCAACCGAGAACCACCTACGATGGACCAACCACCGTCGTGAAACACCAAATCGATCACCACCTTGGCCTATAATCACCACCACACGTTATACTACAACTACTATTTACTTGTTTATGAACCCTACTGCAAATTTTGTTTCTCTGTTTTCCTGTTACAATCGAGTCCCATAACAAAAATCAAACAACCTTTTTGATATCGACTACAACAGTTATTATTATATTGTTTCTGTTCGGAAGAATCTCATAAACCCAACACTCAAACCACCATTAACCACCACTCCATCATCCTATCGTTCACCCAACAACAACAAACCACCAACTCTTTCTCTATCCTCTCTTTCTCACCTTTTAGATCGTGAAACCACCAACACTTACCCGCTACTTCGCGCTCATGTCCATCTGTTGTTTATTGCTTTCAAACAATCCCATAACGAATTTTTGCTACTACTATACGCGTTTACAATTACACCTGCAACTACAAATGTCACGACTACTGTTACGGTTAATTTTTTTTTTTTGTCTTTTGCTGTTACTATTACGAACGTCAAGAATGATAATGGTGATATGCAAACATGAAATCACGAGGTTGATGCAGTGGAGAGGATTGGATGATGATGATGATTGAGATCATAATGGATTACAATGATGTGTAAATGATTATGATGATGATGATAAAATAGTTTATGTCGAGACAATGATGGACAATGATGGGGTTTAGATGTGGATAAAAATAATTAACGATAATGACTCTTTGCTTTTCTATTTCTTTTATCATTTTGTTTGTAAACGAAATCGCTACTTACTCCTGGATTCCTATTCCGAATTTGGGCTTCAATGGAATTGAGATATGGGCCGATATCTATTCTTGTTATGTGGGGCCGTATTAATCTTCTTCTGAATCTTAAATGGACTGGTGAAATAGTGGGTTTGGGAATTGCTTGAGGGCCGGAATAATTGCATGCCAAACGAGAGGTGATCATGATAGACGATGCATAATGCGTGTATGTCAAATAAACATAATTTCGGTATTAATAAATAAAGCACAGATGGGGTATTGGTTAGGAGGTGTTTAGGTTGAGCGAAAGGTTGAGGGTTCGAGCCCGGGCTGGGGCCTTATTTTTAAGCTATTTTCTTTTTGAGGTAGAATTTCTATATATTATCATTTCTTTTATTAATATTATTATTATTATTATTATTGATATTATTATTATCACATCATTATTATTACTAAAGATAAATATTATTATTAGCAGTATCATTATCATTATAATTATTAATATAAATATTAATATCATTATTATTATGAAAATAAGTATTATTAGTGTTAATATCATTATTATTATCATTATTAGTAAAATTATTATTATTATAGTTATTATAGTTATTATTATTACTACTATTATTATTATTATCATTTTTATTATCAAAAATATTAAAATTATGATTTTTAATATTGTTATCATTTTTATTATTATTATCAGTATTAGAAAAATTATCATTTTTATCAAAATTATTATTATTATTATCATTATTATTATTATTATTATTATTATTATTATTATTATTATTATTATTATTTTTATTATTTTTATTATTTTTATTATTATTATTATTATTATTATTATTATTATTATTATTATTATTATTATTATTATTATTATTATTATTATTATTATTATTATTATTATTATTATACTTAGTGACATTGTTATTACTTTTATCATTATTTTTATTATTATCATCATTATCATTTTATGAATATAAATATTATTTCTACGAAAATTACTATTATTATTAATTTTATGAATATTATAATTATTATTATTATTATCATCATTATTATTAACATTAAAATTATTATTTTTAACATTATTTATCTAAAGTATACAAAAATAAATATAGTTAAATTATTAATGAAACATATAATTTACTAAAATAATAATTACTAATAAATATATATAAATTTTTTCGATTACGACCATATGTGTTAATATATATACTTGATATAGGTTCGTGAATCCGAGGCCAACCCTGCATTTGTTCAATGTCGTCATATGTATTTTTACTACAAAATTCAGTATTGTGAGTTCATTTGATTCCCTTTTACTCTTTAAATTTTTGGGACTGAGAATAATGCGCTACTTTTACAACTGCTTTATTAAATGCTTTTGAAATACATTTTGAACCGCGAATATATGAAATGCTTTTATAAATGTTTGACGAGATAGACACAAGCAAAACATTCCTCGAATGAATTATGTGGACGTGATAATTGCCACCATTGAATTATGTGGATGTGATAATTGCCACAATTGATATTAATATTTTTTCCCTGATTATTATTGCTTGGTAACCTAAGAATTAGGGAACATCACTAATTTTGAGAATTAGTGCACGCCTAATTGACGCGAATCCTAAAGGTAGCTACCGGGTTTAACACCCCCACCCAGAATGTTCACTAGACGGAAGGGCTAGTGGGCGTGGTGTTTAGTACTTCGAAGTTTATATGATTATTATATAGACAAGATGTTCTGTTTGGGGATATTATTATGCGCATTATATGTTAAGGTCGGTTACCAAGCCAAGCTATGAAAGCAATGAAAAGTGAATGTTATGTATCGAGAGAATGATTTTATACACAGGTTATGTGTATGTTATTTTTGTGCACAAGATATGTGTACGGTTACTAAGATTTATGAAAGATGATTTCGTACACGAGAAAGGTGTACTGTATTTAAAAGATATCGCATGTACATTACAGGTGGGTATAGGATTCGGGCCCATTTGTACCATGAAGGATTTAAATATTGTGGTCTATCAAAATGATGAATTTTATTGTTTTATGATAAACCAATGAACTCACCAACCTTTTGGTTGACACTTGAAAGCATGTTTATTATCAGGTATGAAAGAAATCTTCCGCTGTGTATTTGCTCATTTTAAAGACATTATTTGGAGTCGATCATCGCAATGGGACCAGATGTTGGTGACTTCGTCCAGATGGATTAGGACAGGGTTTGACATGTGGTATCATAGCGGTGGTCTTAGCGAACCAGGTCTTGCATTAGTGTGTCTAACTGATAGTTGTTTAGATGCATTAGTGAGTCTGGACTTCGACCGAGTCTGCATGTCAAAAGTTTTGCTTATCATTTAGTGTCGAAAATTATTTACTTATTATCCATAAAGTCTAGACACGTCTTACTGCCTCTATTGCATAGACAGTGTATAGATAAATTCATATCTTAGCGTATCTGTTATTGTTACCTTTGCCTGACAGCTTTCGTAGATTCCTCTGTAACTTATGGGATTTTAGTATTATTTATGCATATGTAAATTATGTATTGCAGGGTACTAATCTACTTCCTATAATCTATTTCTTTTTGAAAATCCTTCATCTGATCGTACGAGATGAATCCCTCAACCAGTTCGAATTCCTCGAATTCCGACAGCTATTCCGATATGGAGTTTCACCTAAGCTCCGAAAGTAGTTTCACTAGAATGAATCAACCAATTCATTTGATGGGTTCGTAGCCTTCTCAATCATTGGAGACAAGAAGAAGGTGATCCCTTCCATACACCACATTTCCCCCTTGGCGAAGAACCTGAAGCACTTACCGGTGAACCAGTCTGAAACACCATTTTCACCCTCATTTCCCGAATATCTCATCACGATTATATTCTATCTAAAATTCTAAACCTTATTCATCCGCTCGTTCTGACCGACAATCATCCCAGAATAATAGAAGAAGTCAACGAACTTCGCGCTCGAGTAATCAATTTGGAGAATATGGTGCAAAAATAACCAGCTTCAGCAGTATCACCGGAACCAACAGTAACAACACCAGTACCATCAACAATCCATGCCTCAACATCTCATTCTGTACCTCGAGTATAATCATCATTCTACGTATCGTTCTACATCATTTATCTTCGTTCGATATGGCGATTATGTAATCTCTAATATTTTAGAGATTATATATTCTTGTTCTAACGGTAAATCAAATGAGTTTAATATCATATTGACTCATTAAAACCATGATTACATTTGAAGAAAATATATATGTATATATGTTTTCATAAAGATTGTAATTAAAAATTCTTTTGTACAAACTGTTAATGGTGAAAATATTTTAACGGGTAGGTAATACCCGAGGAATATCTAGATTTCACATTAATAAGTTACACTGTACATTCTTCGAATCTGATTCAACAGTCATTTACTATCCTACTTACATCCACAAATATACGAATCCGTTCACCTCAGAATAACCATTGTCATTCAATTTCATATTTAGATTTTGACCTATCAGAATCCAACAAGTGGCATAATGAAGAAAACATTTGAAAAAATAAAATTTGTTAGAAACAAATAAATTAACCATGAGAAAATTTTGTTAAGAATCCACGCTAACAAAATCCTAGCTAACTGTTCATGGCTTACTGTTAATTCTTTATTACATTTTATTATCACAATTTATTTATCGCAGTTTATTTATCGCAATTCTCGCAATTTTATTTATCGTCATTTAATTTTTGTTATTTATTTTACTCACTTTATTTATCGTCATTTAAATACTATTATTTACGCATTTAAATATCGGGACACGTATACAAGGTTTTGACATATCATATCGACGCATCTATATATATTATTTGAAATAACCATAGACACTCTATATGCAGTAATGCTGGAGTTAGCTATACAGGGTTGAGGTTGATTCTACAATAATATATATACTTTGAGTTGTGATCAAGTCTGAGACATGTACACGGGTCACGACACGTATTAATTAATTCGAATATTATATATTTCTAACTGTGGACTATCAACTGAGGACTACCAACATTGGACAATTAAAATGAATTAAAATATTGATTATAACATATGAAACTAAACAATTCTTCAAGTTTGCCACTTGATTTCATCCTAAACTTCATTTGTATCTTGACAATTACGCTCTGCGTTCAAACCTTTCATGATTCTTGAAAACACCTCAATCGAGAGGATGAACCAACCGCACTCTATCTACGGAAGAAGAGATTGATGCATATAGTTATGCACCTGAAAACATTCGGAACTTGAGTAAACGTTTAACACGTATCTGTGCTAGCTCCTTTGGCGTTGATATTACCGAAAATAACTTTGCAATTCTTTTTCAAATTAGCCAATTTTATCATAGCTCCAGCAACTCAGCTTCAATTTTTTCATTCAAATAAACCTTATTATAAAGATTATCCCTTTGTCATCATTACCGGGGAACCTTTTATATTCCACCATATTACCAGCAGACGTACCAGCAACCTCGTTGCTCCTTGGCTTAAATCTCTCCGACAAATCACTATATTTATCTATTGAAGTCTTATCATGAACTCATCGGCATCTTGTAACGACAATTACCATACCAAATACCGGGAGGCATTAATCGATAATCTAAAATTCCTCAGCGATCCTACGACAACAATTATATATATATATATATATATATATATATATATATATATATATATATATATATATATATATATATATATATATATATTCTATCTCCTGTATTTACAAAACTTTAATTCTGAATTTCTGAAAAGCGCTTTAGCACATGAATCAGTTTTCTGAGTTTAAAAAAAAAAAAAAAAGCTGATGAAATCTTTAGCGAATACCTTGCTCCTTACTCTAAATCCTTGCGGACGAATTTCTTCATCGTCTTCTGATCTTAAACATTTTAAATTCTAAGATATCATCGTATCTTTCGTTATAAATATCTTAGATATTTCTGAAGATACCTTCATAAATATCTTTGTTCGAAATTATCTATCTCTTCGTGCTATCCGTGTTACGTCATAAAGAAAACTATTTTAGTTTCTAAATTTCTTTAAAATTCGAGTTTGAATTATGAATGGTTTCTGGAGAAGTGTTGGGAATTGAAGCATGAGTTAGTATAATATAATGACGTCAGGCCAACGTGGTTATATTACAGTAAGTCATGCTGAGTTTTTAAATGGAATGTGATGATTCACAGACCTTACCATCATCATGTGCCATGTTACACGACTCTTTCATTCTACTTAATCTCTAAGCATATTAAGGAAATATTTCCTTTGATATTTCTGTTCTTCCATAATTCCAACAAATTGCTAATAAATCGTGCTATTATATTTTCTTTCTAATTAGAAGATTTTCTTTAAATTTCTTAAATTCCAGAAATCCACCGTGACTACGTCAAAAGTTAAGACGAATCTTTAATCTCCTCATTCACTCTTTTGTGACAAATTCACTCTTACTCTTCGAGTAATCGAATTGTTTATCCATGTCACTCAATGATGATAACTCAATTTACCAACTCATATTCGTCATGAAAACATTTTTATTGTTAGCCATGACAACCTCACTCAAATTTCGGGACGAAATTTCTTTAACGGGTAGGTACTGTAGTGACCCGGAAAATTTCGACTAACGATTTAATATCTTTGACAAGATAAGCAAAGTCTGTTAATCTGAGTCTCAAAATTTTTGAACTGTTTCATATATTCAATTGACCTTCGACTGTTCTCGACGATTCACGAACAACTAATTGTAAATAGATACATGTATATTTAAATATATATATATATATATATATATATATATATATATATATATATATATAATAATTTGAAATATTATTTGAAATAATATATGAATTAATTGTTGAAAATAAATATGTAAAATATTATGCGATGTAATGGAAGCTATTATTATTATAAATGTATAATATATATATATATATATATATATATATATATATATATATATATATATATATATATATATATATATATATATATATATATATATATATATATATATATATATATATATAAATATGTATGTAAATATTTCTTGTAAATATATATAATAATATTAAAAATATATAATATATTTATTTTAGTAGTTAAAACTTGCTATTTAAAATTGTTTGCATATAGAAAGAGAATATATTAAAAATAACTGATTTCGAGCCTAATTAGTAAACGTCACTGACACTCGGTTGACGTTTCGTTAGTTTTAATATAGATATAATATATGTTCATGAATGATTAAGATAAAAGTTGGACTGTAAATTGATTACGAAGATTTTAGATTTGTTAAAAATATTTTTACATTTTTAAGTTTAAATATTAGTACTCCGTACATATAAATTGGAACAGAAAATAAATAATTATCAAACCTTTTTGATCAGGTTTCAAACAGTTAATGAGTGAAATAATTAATTATATTTAATCTAAAAGTTTGGGATTTTTAGGAACACTTTTATACGTTAATTGTTTAGCAAAGGAGCACGATATAGCTCTACGTGGAAAAAGCGTCGGTAGGATACTCCAAAAACTAGGCTGATGTACTGTGTAATCAGTTTCAATTATCTGACACTCATGACTCTAATGATTATTATATTATTAATATTATTATTATTATATTATTATTAATTAAGATATAAATTACATATATATGTATATATGCATAAGCTGAGAGATATAGAGATATGGATACATTTGATCAACCATCACCACCATTCCTCCAACTTCATCTCCTCCCATCACCACTTCAACCTCCTTGAAAACCATTACCTTCACCAAAACCAACTTGTTCTAACTATATTTTTGTTCGACGATTAACAACCGAGAACCACCTACGATGGACCAACCACCGTCGTGAAACACCAAATCGATCACCACCTCGGCCTATAATCACCACCACACGTTATACTACAACTACTTATTACTTGTTTATGAACCCTACTGCAAATTTTGTTTCTCTGTTTTCCTGTTACAATCGAGTCCCATAACAAAAATCAAATAACCTTTTTGATATCGACTACAACAGTTATTATTATATTGTTTATGTTCGGAAGAATCTCATAAACCCAACACTCAAACCACCATTAACCACCACTCCATCATCCTATCGTTCACCCAACAACAACAAACCACCAACTCTTTCTCTATCCTCTCTTTCTCAACCTTTAGATCGTCAAACCACCAACACTTACCCGCTACTTCGCTCTCATGTCCATCTGTTGTTTATTGCTTTTAAACAATCCCATAACGAATTTTTGCTACTACTATATGCGTTTACAATTACACCTGCAACTACAAATGTCACGACTACTATTACGGTTAAATTTTTTTTTTTTTTTGTTTTTTTTTGTTTTTGGCTGTTACTATTACAAACATCAAGAATGATAATGGTGATATGCAAACATGAAATCACGAGGTTGAATTTTAATTATGCATTTATCCATCCCATTAATATCATTATTATTATCATTATTAGTAAAATTAGTATTATTATAGTTATTATAGTTATTATTATTACTACTATTATTATTATCATTTTTATTATCAAAAATATTAAAATTATGATTTTTAATATTGTAATCATTTTTATTATTATTATCAGTATTAGAAAAATTATCATTTTTATCAAAATTATTATTATTATCATCATTATCATCATCATTATTATTATTATTATTATTATTATTATTATTATTATTATTATTATTATTATTATTATTATTATTATTATTATTATTATTATTATTATTATTATTATTATTATACTTAGTGACATTGTTATTAATTTTATCATTATTTTTATTATTACCATCATTATCATTTTATGAATATATATATTATTTCTACGAAAATTACTATTATTATTAATTTGATGAATATTATAATTATTATTATTATTATTATCATCATTATTATTAACATTAAAATTATTATTTTTAACATTATTTATCTAAAGTATACAAAAATAAATATAGTTAAATTATTAATGAAACATATAATTTACTAAAATAATAATTACTAATAAATATATATAAATTTGTTCGATTACGACCATATGTGTTAATATATATACTTGATATAGGTTCGTGAATCCGAGGCCAACCCTGCATTTGTTCAATGTCGTCATATGTATTTTTACTACAAAATATAGTATTGTGAGTTCATTTGATTCCCTTTTACTCTTTACATTTTTGGGACTGAGAATATATGCGCTACTTTTACAACTGCTTTATTAAATGCTTTTAAAATACATTTTGAACTGCGAATACATGAAATGCTTTTATAAATATTTGACGAGGTAGACACAAGCAAACATTCCTCGAATGAATTATGTGGACGTGATAATTGCCACCATTGAATTATGTGGACGTGATAATTGCCACAATTGATATGAATATTTTTTCCCTGATTATTATTGCTTGGTAACCTAAGAATTAGGGAACATCACTAATTTTGAGAATTAGTGCACGCCTAATTGACGCGAATTCTAAAGGTAGCTACCGGGTTTAACACCCCCACCCAGAACGTTCACTAGACGGAAGGGCTAGTGGGCGTGGCGTTTAGTACTTCGAAGTTTATATGATTATTATACAGACGAGATGTTCTGTTTTGGGGATATTATTATGCGTATTATATGTTAAGGTCGGTTACCAAGCCAAGCTATGAAAGCAATGAAAAGTGAATTTTATGTATCGAGAGAATGATTTTATACACAGGTTATGTGTATGTTATTTTTGTGCACAAGCTATGTGTACAGTTACTAAGATTTATGAAAAATGATTTCGTACACGAGAAAGGTGTGCTGTATTTAAAAGGTATCGCATGTATATTACAGGTGGGTATAGGATTCGGTCCTATTTGTACCATGCATGATTTAAATCTCGTGGTCTATCAAAATGATGAATTTTATTGTTTTATGATAAACCTATGAACTCACCAACCTTTTGATTGACACTTGAAAGCATGTTTATTCTCAGGTATGAAAGAAATCTTCCGCTGTGCATTTGCTCATTTTAAAGACATTATTTGGAGTCGATCATCGCAATGGGACCAGATGTTGGTGACTTCGTCCAGATGGATTAGGACGGGGTTTGACATTCACCACCCCATTTAACCCATTTTATATAATTATTTAAAACTTAAATTATAAATATAAATAACATTTATAAACTTAAAAAATAAAAAAATACGAATTAGAAAGAAAAAAAAAAGCCGATTACATTAATTAATAAAAATACGCTTACATTAAAATTAAACTACGAGTACAAAAAAAAACACGAGTAATAAAAAAAACACGAGTACATAAAAAAACACTAGTGCATAAACAAAATACTGATTAATCGGTATAATAACCCTCTGCACTACCATCGATTTCGTGAGGAAGCTCATCCAAAATATGTTTCGTATACAACACGACATTTGCGGATTTTATTATTGTGGTTCCGAGTAGCCACGCCTATTTATCGTTATCCTCGAGCCACTCGAAGACCTTGTTTTCGTTATTCCAGTATGCAAAATGTGAAATCTCAACGCAATGAGCGTTTCGCCTTAAATAATCGAACAAGTCGCCAACTCAAAGGCCCGTAACCGGCACATCTACAGAATCGACCCCCCACCGATGTAGCGGTCCATGTCATCGAAAAACAACCCGCCGCCGTGAATCTCGAACGTAACAGTGTTTGTGGAAACCATTTTTGTGTATAAAAATTGAGAGTGAAAATTTGAATGAGTTAAAAATTGAAAGTGAGAATGTATGTTTTTGGTTAAGTAATGAGGTATTTATATAAAAAAATGGGTTGGAAAAAAGAAAAAGAAAAAAAAAGGCAACGGATAAAATTTCAAAAAATTGAAGTGGGCCCCACTTTTCATCCGTTGCACTCGTTGCAGCCCCCACTGGCGACGGGTGTGGTGATTTGCTCATGGTGGTGGTCAGAGGGTGGCGGTTCGCTAGCGGTGTTGGTCACGGACCATAGCAAATGGCCTTAGAGAACACTCCCTCTGTCCCACTGTCCCATTTTAAGTGTATACTTTTGACTTTCAAAGTTTTTTATTGTATACTTTGATCATAACTATTTTTATCTGTGTTATATATTATTTGTTGAAAATTATAAAAATAAAAATGCATTATAAACGTAATTAATTCATATAAATTTTATCAAATATTATACACCACAATAAAGATATATACGGTCAAAGTTAACATATAAAGACTTTGAAAGTCAAATATGAACATTTATAGTGAGACGGATGGAGTATATTTTACCAAACAATGAACAAACACAAACATATTTACATATACTGAGTATATATAAAAATAAAGAATTGATTTCCTAATTTTTGTCTATATAAAAAGTACGTGTTTTTTTTTTGGATATCAGTTTGGGATCATCCAGGGGGACTAAACCATCCACGTGTTGATCTCTCGTAGTTGCATAATCTAACGACCCGTCCTAATCTATCTGGATGAATACATTACATTTGGTTACATCGCGAGGTACTTGACCTCTACATGATACATTTTACAAACATCGCATTCGTTTTTAAAAGAAAAACTTTCATTACATCGACAGTTGACGGCATGCATACCATTTCATAATATATCCAACTATAATTGACTTAGTAATAATCTTGATGAACTCGACGACTCGAATGCAACGTCTTTTGAAATATGTCATGAATGACTCCAAGTAATATCTCTAATATGAGCAAATGCACAACGGAAGATTTCGTTCATACCTAAGAATAAACATGCTTTAAAGTGTCAACCAAAAGGTTGGTGAGTTAATAGGTTTATCATAAAACGATAAAATTCATCATTTTGATAGACCACAAGATTTAAATCCTGCATGGTACAAATGGGCCCGAATCCTATACCCACCTGTAATGTACATGCGATATCTTTTAAATACAGTACACCTTTCTCGTGTACGAAATCATCTTTCATAAATCTTAGTAACCGTACACATATCTTGTGCACAAAAATATCATTCACATAACCTGTGTATATAATCATTCTCTTGATACATAACATTCACTTTTCATTGCTTTCATAGCTTGGCTTGGTAACCGACCTTAACATATAATGCGCATAATAATATCCCCAAAACAGAACATCTCGTCTTTATAATAATCATATAAACTTCGAAGTACTAAACACCACGCCCACTAGCCCTTCCGTCTAGTGAACATTCTGGGTGGGGGTGTTAAACCCGGTAGCTACCTTTAGGATTCGCGTGAATTAGGGCCATACCTGATTCTAATTCTTAGGTTACCAAGCAATAATAATCAGGAGAAATATTCACAACAATTAGTGGCAATTATAACGTCCAAATAATTCAATAATAATCCACAGAACTTCTGTCTGCATAATAATTCATTCGAGGAATGTTTTGCTTGTGTCTATCTCGTCAAACATTTATAAAAGCATTTCATGTATTCGCAGTTCAAAAATATATTTCAAAAGCATTTAATAAAGCAGTTGTAAAAACAGCACATGTATTCTCAGTCTCAAAAATGTAAAGAGTAAAAGGGAATCAAATGAACTCACCATACAATATTTTGTAGTAAAAATATTTATACGACAACACTGAACAATGCAGGGTCGACCTCGGATTCACGAACCTATATCTTTCATATATATATTAAAATATATAATTGTATTCGAACAAATTTATGTATTATTATTAGTGATATAATTTTTGTATTAATATCTTATATATATCAATGTATATATAACAATATTATTATAGTCAGGTTTTGTATTTAAATATATTTTTATATAACTATTTTTCGTTTGCAAAGTTAATAATTATAATAATACCAGATTTAAGGATATTAATAATAATGATAGTAATAATAGTAATATAGATGATAAAAATGTAAATATAATTGATAACTTTTAATAAAGATAGTAACTTAAATAATAAGATTATATGATAGTTTTAATAAAAAAAAACTCAAGAATCATATTAATGATCCTAAATATATAAGTTGTATTATTTTTACAATGAAAACATTAGTTTTGATTCTAATTTCAGACTTAATAATACCTATTACTAATATTTTATAATAATAAATATAAATATGATAATAATATTAATATTAATGATAATAATAAATTGCATTATGATAGTAATAATAATACTAATAATACTTATTGTTGGTGATAATAATAATAATAATAATAATAATAATAATAATAATAATAATAATAATAATAATAATAATAATAATAATAATAATAATAATAAAAATAATAATAATAATAATAATATTGAGAATAAGAGTGTTTACCCTTCTAATAAGCTTTTTATAAAAAACGCTCCAAAACGAGACTCGAACCCGTGACCCCACGCTAACCCAAATCAACCCTTAACCATCACGCTGTAACATCTTTTCTGTTTAAAATGTCACGACTAATTTAATTAACCCGTATTTGTTTCGTTTTCATTTTCTTTTACAACCCCATATCTCGGCCCAACTACTTATACAGCCCAACAGCACTTTATATCTTGGCACAACAGCAAATAAAGTTTTCGGCCGAAAGGTTATAAACAAAAGAATAAGATGATCGAGAGGTAGGCCATCCTGATAAGGTTCGTTTTCTTTATTTTCCTGTTTTCTATATACACATTAACCATCATCTTCTATCTATTATCTTTCTCGCTATCTTTTTCGTTTTTTTTTTTTTTTTTATTTTTTTATTTTTTACTTAAAGTAATAAAAGGCAATTGAAATTGTTGGCCACCCTTGCACTTATTTCCCACTAGCATAACCTTTGTCTTGAAGATGGAAAAAGTAATCTATTTTAATATGCACTACATCCTAATCAAAGCTTTTAATTGTGCATTTATCCATCCCATTAACTCTCATTAATTTGCTCAATTTGCTTTCCCATACTTATATATTACAAAAGGTGTATGTGTGTGATATAGAGTTGATGATGGGTTGTGTTTCAAAAGGAGAGCATAGCAACAGCAATAACCGTATAATAAAAGTATTGAGTAAGCAACAGCTTCAGTTGCAATAAGAGATAGAGGTGGCGGTTTCATGGGATTGAGGCTTACCTGAACCGGAGCAAGTTAGTAGTAGTGTTTAATCGAATAACAGAAATATATAACAGGAAGTGTGTTCGATGAACCACATCAAACAAAAAGGGTTCGGGTTGGGTTTTAAACCTTCGAACAATAGAGACCCAAAAGATATCATGATGCAGCAGGTTGTGGTATTTAGTTTTGTGGCTATTCAAACATAAACTGGAACAATAGTAGCTTTCAGTAGCAGTCACAGATGGTGGTTTGGTTTAGTTTCCATGGTGGTTTGTAGGTGCCGGTTTTGGAAGGCTGGAAAACAGAAACAATATGGTGGAGTTCACGACTAAGTAAAGAAGGAAAAAGAAGAGGAGAGAGAGAGAAGAGAGAGTGTGGTTGTGATTAAAGGTGACGGGTTTGGGTTTGAATCGATCATAAAACATAAATATTACAGTTAAGGACTAATGGTGATGTGTTGGTGTTTGGGGTCGAACTACAACAAGAGAAAGGTACCGGTGGTAGTAGTTTAGTTTTAGTTGAAACGAAATAGAAATAGATATAGAGATAGTTTGAGTGTTGGTGGGCTTTGTTGTTCGAATCGAAACAGAAAGATAAAATGGGTGTTTGGTTTGTTTGAGAATCGAAAACAAAACACATGCAAAAACGCAAATGGATGATTCAAGGGTGTTGAAAATGTAATGGTAATAAGTTGGTTGTAGTGTTAGATGTTCACTAGGGAGACAGAAAATGTGGAAAGGTGATGGATGATGGTTCTTGCTTTGGATGAAACTAATAGAAAGCACAAGTTGGTAGTAGTGCTTCACGGATGTAATAACAACATATATAAATATTCAAATATTATAACAATCAAACAAAACGTGTAAATTTTAAAATAATAAAAATTATGATAGCAGCCTCACTCTTGTAATTACTCCACCGACAGTTTTTCAGAAAATGCTATATCGTACTCCGTTATAGATTCGTGGCGGATAAAATGTATTCGGAAAAATCCCAAACTTTTAGATTAACTATATTTATTTATTTTGGTCATTATGATATAAAATTCGATCCTTAATTTGCTAAATAAAAATTACATCAACTGTCCCTCTCATTTCTTGGTAAAATATAAAAAGTGTTAAAACTTAACAAATAGTTCCTAAATACATTTTTAATAAGCCTATAATTTATAGAAGTCATTTTCGAATCACCGTTTATTAAAATCATATAAATTTGAATTTTACTTACTTAATATCAATCGGGACATCAAACTAGTATTACAATCATTTAATATTTATTTTTAATATACTTTATTTATATATAGAGATATATTTTAAATAATTATTATTATAATATTCTATTTTTATTTTATTAATTTTTTTATAACAACAATATATAATACTTCAATTTATATTTCGAATTATTATTTATATATACATACACACATATCTATATACGGTGTTGATTCGTAAACCACCTGTTTTTAGCCGTACACCACTAAACATGCTTTATAGTGTTATACTGTACAACACTGTAAAACATGTTTAGTGGTGTACGGCTAAAAACAGGTGGTGTACGAATCACTCCCTATCTATATACAATTAATTGTTCGTGAATCGTCGAGAGCAGTCGAATGTCAATTGAATATATAAAACAGTTCAAACTTTTTGAGACTCAACCTTACAGACTTTGCTTATCATGTCCATTTCATATTAAGATTGAGTTTAAATTTGATCGAAAATTTCCGGGTCGTCACACATAACCCGCCCCCAACTACTACACTGGAGGAAACCGGACCAATATGAGGACATGAGTTCGTTTTTTAAAACGCTAAAATGAATACTAATTTACATACGGAGTAATTTAATGCATAAACATCAGACATAACTACGAACTTACGATTCATTCTTCTAAAACACCTAAGATGAATAGGATCATTATCCAAAAATGTGTATTTAAAAGACGATTGGAGTAAATGAGTTGTACTCCTTTGAATCTAATAATTTGCTTGAAATTCAACGGATCAATCAGAGTACGATATGTGGCGCGACAATCACATATGATTGGAAAAAAAATTCAAAATCTTTTTTTTTTAAATTTAGCATGTCAAATCCAATCACATGTGATTTTAAAACCCAATCACATGTGATTTCGCATGTCAAATCCAATCACATGTGATTGAAACATGGGCATAGTCTTCAGACAGATTACGTTCACTAAGATTCACCACTTTTGGACTCACCACTTTTGGACACTGGGAGTCTATGTGCTCAAAAATAGCACAACATGGACATCTAGGAGGCTTCCATTCATATTATATGTTTAAAGTACAGACAGTTTGACTCGTCCCATCAACACTAGTGACAGCTAATTACTACAAAAAGATAGTTACTACAGGCTTCCATTGGTCTTTTGCGCTCCTACTTTACTCATTACTACAAAAAGATAGATAAAACTAAAGGTTAAGACATGACAGCTAATAAAAAGGTACATGTGACATTTACTTTTTCTTAAATTGTGTGTTTTTTGTTTGAAGAAAATAGATTTGGTAATAAGGGAGTATTTGTTTGTATTGTTTTCTAGTTTTGACGCAAGTCAAGTTGTTTTGTAATTCTTGCTTTTATGGTTGTTTTCTTTTTGAAAGTATCTTGGTTATACTCCCTCTGTTTCATTTTAAGTGTTTACTGTTAACTTTTTAAAGTTTTTTTTTGTCAATGACCATAAATAATTTTATTTGTGTTACATAATATTTGATGGAAATTTTATGGATGAAATGAATTTTAAATGTGTTTTTATTCATATAATTTTCGTCAAATATTATATAGTATAAATACAAATATTTACGGTCATATTGAGAAAAAAAGACTTTGAAGAGTTAATAGTGGACACTTAAGACGAGACGGAGTGATTATAAGTTTTTTTTTTTACTTTTGAAAAAAATAAAGTTAAGGTTTCTAAAAGAAAATATTTCATTAATGTAAAAAGTAACCATCCCATTGGGTTATATAAAAAATTATTTGAATATGTTAATGTTATTAAGACTTGCAAATTGAGACACAAAATCCAAAAAGTTGTTAAGTTGTCGGAAGAAAAATCACATATTGTTCATTTTTTATTATAGTTATGCCCATGTTTCAGAGGTAGTCCGTATAACAAGTGTCAAGTGTACGGTAATTTCAAAGACATGTACTCCGTACTATTTTGACTTTTCAAATGGATAAGGTACTAATTATCACTGCTGCGTTGTTAATCTGGAATTGAGACACGAGTTGTGCGGGAAAGATGATGTATCATCTTCTTCTAATTTTTAATTTTTAAAAGACAGATAGAGACCAAAGAGTTAATTACATGGTTAATTTATAGTTACTCCGTCATAAATCTATTTTCCATTATTTCATTTTGAGATGTTTAAAATTAATTATTTAGATTCTTTTTCAACCAATTAAAAGGGGTTAATATGGAAAAAGAAGATATATTATTGACAGAGAATGAAGCTAGTGGGATTTTCTAAAACTGCGTGTTTTTTGTCTGGGGACAATAGATTTGAGACGGAGGGAGTATATTTTATTCAAAATTATACACCGGTAGTCGTATTATTTCTGTTGTTTTTAAAAAAATTTCGATCTTGTTACGATTTAAGAATATTTAAATATGTTTTAACGCAAAAGCAATTGTGCTTGTTGTTTGTTGATGTAAAACGAATGTAAAGAACACAAACACAATAATTTATAGTTGTTGGGGAGGATATTAATTAATCCTCTTTAATCCACTCATCGACATACTTCTCGAGAGTCAGCTTCAGTAAGGTATTCTTCGAACTACGGATAACCCGCTTACAACAAGTGACCCTCAATAAGCCACACAAACCCTTTCTTAGATCACAGTTGTCTTTACCTTGGACAACTACCAATTTTCCAATGGAAATATGATCAACCTTCTAGGTCCCTTTAAAGAAGTTGGATCATCAAGTACGATGATGTTCTAATCACAAGATCACAAATTCTCCAACGAGAATTATGCTACTTCTTTGATCACTCCAAAGAAAGTACTTTACAAAATCAAATTCACAAAGATAAATGTTACGCTCCGAGTTTACCAACGATAGAATATCATAAATTCAACTTACCTGATAAGGAAAATCCAGAGCTTGGTCAAAGCTTTGGAGCGTGTGTAGGTTTTTTGTAACCAAAGCATATATGAGTAATTAACAAATTATTATTTTTACTAATCACAAATGTGTTTAGTGTTTTATCCTATATAATGCGAGATATCAACTCCTAATAGGACTTGAGTGATTATTTTGTTATTTACTTGTGTTCAAGACAAAAATTAAGACATCATGTCGGGATAAGATTAATTTAGACAACACTAATCCTAAGTGTGCTGAGATTTTCTAACCCATAAGATACGAAGTGTATTTTTTAGAAGTCTTGGGGATGTCTTATAAACAAGGTTTATAGAATGTATTTTGAAAATCTTGCTCTTAAACCTTCGTTATTAAGTTATGTTTAATCAGCATTAGAAATGCTATGTTGAGCCATCAAAACGTTTCTGCTGCTTCTTTGATGGCGGGCAGAGCTTTCATGTTGTGTCTTCGTTGAGTCATCAAAACTTTCTTATTGCTTCTCCGTTGAGTCTGCAGAGCCTTCTTGCTGCCTCCTCTTTGGATCATCATAACTTAAATGAAATCTCTTATTTTGATCAACACAACTTTCTAATGTGTCTTTCACTAATTCAACACTACTTAGTGTTGTTTCTTAGTTAAGACAACATAAATTTTCTACTTGCTCTTCGCTACGTCAAGCATTACTGTCAATATGTGATTTGGCCATTGAAGAATTGTTTAACAAATGACCTTTATTATTTGACTCGTCCGACACGTTTGAAAGTATTATTCATTTGCTAGAGAAATTAGAGGTTTATAAACTTTTGTTATTTACCGTACTTATACGTATATTCCAAGCTCAAAGATAACACATAACATGTATAGAAACTATCCATAACATTAAACAAGCATTACAAATAAAAATTGCACATGAATCAAGCCATAAAACCTAGTTTTATAGAACTCAATAAGACCCAATAAATTCAATCAAATTCGAAGATGTTTACCTTATTTTGGATTCTGATATCAATAAGATTAAGTCACGAAATCGTGAGCAAGAGAATCACTACTTGATTTTGAGGATTGATTTTGCAAGAGTTTGGTTAGGTTTTATGTTTCCAAAAATGGAAAGTGTACGGAACGTACATAGTATAAGTATCACTTTTCTTCATGGTGAGGAAACCCCACTCCCCATAACACACAAATATTTACCAATTATCTGTAACCATTGTTGTAAACGGCGTCCGTTGCGTCCGTTGCGACGCCCGTTGTGACGTTTTGGTGACTAAACTGTTTCGACCCCATCCCGTTTTCTTATAAGCCGGTCAACGGTCAAAAGTCAGGTCAAATGAAAGAAAAATTGGGTCAACACAGGTCAAAAGTCGGAAATTCTGTTAAAATCGGTCATAAGTCGGTCAAATCAATCAAACTTGACTTAGTTTACTATTCCATTTTGTATTATATTAACGCTAATAGCAATTATAGGAACAAACTTGTCAACGGAAGTTTTTTAGCTCTAAAATATGTGTAAATATATATTTATATATATAAAAGTCAACATTAGTCAACATCCGTTTCGACCCCGTTTCGGCCACTTTTTTCCGTTGCGACGTTTTGAGGTCGCTACCGTTTCGGCCCCGTCCCGCGTCTTTTTCAACCTTGTCTGTAACACAACGTCCCTCGTTTAGTATCCCAAACGAATCCAATTTCAGATAAACAAATATGTTATGTGGCCCTTGTCACAAAACAAATTCAAATAAGCGACTAATTTATTATCAACATATAATTAAAATAAAGTCACTTGAGGGCAAAATGTTCAATTACCGCTAGGCTTGGATTCAATTGGTTACAAATCTACCCCCTTTAAAGAGATTCCGTCCTCAGAATCTGGTCAAGGTCAAACGGGTGAGGGTAACAGACCTTTATCAACTCTGATATTGCCTCATTTATACATATTTTTACTCGCAATATCGGTTCTTTTTTATTTGATTTTTGGATATAAGTTGAAGAAATGGCAAAGAAATTGTTGAAGTTTGAGTTTTTAAATTCCTATGAGATGATTCGAAGAGTTATTATATTTTGGAAAATATTCGGATGAAAGTTTCACCGTTTTCAAGAAGATAGTCGAAAGTTGAAACAAAGCGTCAAAGTATAAAAGTGAAACAGAAAAATACTGTTCGGTCAGTGCATCTCGCGGCCGCAATCTCCTTTAATGCGGTCGCGATTTTGCGGTTTGGCCGTGATGAAATTCTCGCTGTCGCAATTTGGTAACAGAAATCCGGAAACAGAAATAAATAAAAATCGCGCTCACAATATAGACTAATGCGGTCGCGATTACATCAATAAATCGCGATCGCGATTGAGGCAGATGCGACCGCGAGACTGCCAGCCGACTTCAGGATTTGTATTTACTATAAATATGCGTTTTTAACTCTCTTTTTAGGGTAATCACTTTCTATTACGAATTTTTGGTCTTGCAGCAGCTAGGTTACGAATTTTATATCTTTCTTTCATATTTTCATTGGTTTTACTTTATTGCAACAGTTTTGGTTAGTATTAATCTTTCAATTACTGTTATTTACTTTCAATTTAATGAATTTAATTGTTTATCTTTTATTCTCTTGTGCTCTTTAGTTTAATATGAGTAGCTAAATTTATTGTATCTACTTAGATGATTGAACTAAAGTGAAGGATTGCTATCTTTATGAATTAAACGATTAGATCTCATTATTTATATATTGTTTGGCTAAGAACGACTGTTATTTAGGTTAATTAATTAGTTGAAGTTGCTGAGATTATTAACTATTAAACGAGAGTTGAATCAAGTTGTGATCTGTACTAGGTTATTGAACGTGAATAAATTAGGCCTTTGGTTAGTTATATACGGGGGACCGGTGTAATTCATTAACTAGTAATTAAACTGTGAGTAACCATGATAATTGTGAAATTGTTAGGGAGTCTAAAACAATTCAAGCTAGGTTAATATATTGATTAATATCTTGGTAACTAGATTAGAGAATTAGGATTAACGAGAGTTGATCTAAGGATTTAATTGATAATATGTGAGAATCGAGAGATAATTACAGTTTTACCACCATTATAATTGTTTAAAAGTGAAATTAACAGCAATCCTGATCTGAGGGAATTGATTCTAAGTGGATACTTTTGTCTTTATTGATTTAAGTTAATTTTAATTACGCCATTGTTTTCTAAACAAAACCCCACATTTTTACTAGAATAACTACAAGTTAAAGTTTCTGATAAAACTGCTCTCTGGGGAAGAATTAGTCAACATTACTTATAAATTACTGCACGATCAGGATTAGTTGCCTGTATTATGTGATAATAATTGGGTAGTATTTGATAGTTATTTTTAGAGTATAAAATTACACACAACTTTTTTGTAGTGACCCGAACTTTTCCATGTTTATATATATTAATTGAGATTGATATTTACATGATTAAATGTTTCCAACATGTTAAGCAATCAAACTTGTTAAGACTTGATTAATTGAAATATATTTCATATAGACAATTGACCACCCAAGTTAACCGGTGATTCACGAACGTTAAAACTTGTAAAAACTATACGATGACATATATTGTAACATCCCGCCTTTTTCCATTTACTTTTCCGTTATACTAATATAAAGTCCGTTATATGTTTATAACATCTCCCGTTGATACGCGTTTTAAATTATCTCGTTTAGGTAATTCCCGCACCCGAACGAAAGTTGAGGGACCAAACTTGACAAGGGATCAAACCCTTGACTAGGTCAAAGGGTCAAACCCCCTTTCACCCATTCATTATCATCTTCATCTCTCTCTCTTTCTCTCTAGCAAGAACACACACACCCAAATTCAAAATTCATTCAATCATCATCTAAATTCGATCTAGGAGGCTTACAACAAAATAAATTACATATTCGTGATCCTCTCTTCATCCTCTTCATTTTGGTACCAACTTCATCTCATTTGGGTAACTTTCTAAAATCACTAGATTTTGTGTTCTTGATGTTTTTAACTTATAAAAGTGTTAATTAGTGTCTATGGCTCAAGTCTAACATGAATATATGATTTATATGCTCGATCTCGTTGTTTTAGTGTAACTAGCATGAACTTGAATTTTGGTGTGTTGTTCTTGAATTTTGGATGATCATATGTTGTTAGATGTTAAAAGTTGATGTTTTAATTGTGTTACTAGCATCACTAGCTTCAATTTGATGTGTAGGTTGCCTTAGAAAACTTCATGAACTTGATTAGTGATTTTGGTGAATTTGGGTTAGGGTTTGATGAACTTGAAATGGACTTTTGATGCATTGAATGCCATGGATTATTATTGGTAAGTGTTTAGTTGGATTGTATGCTTGATTACCTTCGAAACGGCATATCATTCATGTAAATTGGTTGCCCGAATCATTGAATTGCATTTATGAACTTGTATGCGGTTAATGTTAAGCATTAGATGCGGTTTTGGTTGTTGTAATAGGTAGATTGATTGATGAAATGTGTTTAGTTGTTTTCCTCGTCAAATTACCTTCCCAACGGTATAAGATACTTGTCTTGATTGTTTGCGGATCATAAATGGTGATTGTTTGAAGTTAGGTTCGTGCATAAAACTTAAAAACTGCCAGAATTCTCTGCACAGGTACCCGCGCGGCGCGCCATATACCCGCGCGGCGTGCCGTTTGGGTCTGTCCAACTTGGTCAATTTTTGAATAATGTTTGCTATGCTACGCACCTCCGATTCACATGTAACTTGTCCTAACATGCTCATACATGATTAAAAACCTCAGAAAAATAGTTCGGGACACGACCCGAACGTGTTGACTTTTTCGTTGACTTTGACCGACCAAAGTTTGACTTTTTGTCAAACTTAACCAAATGATTATGTAACCTTCCTAACTTGTTTATATACTTGTATCTTGCATGAAACTTGACAATTTGATTTCACATGCTAAATAATCGAGTCGTAACGAGCCATAGGACTAATTGAACATCTTTGACCTATCGTGTTTACCGTTATTGATACGACCTATTTGTTTAGGTCAAGACTAGCATTGTTCTTTGCACATGTTTACTTGTCGAAGTACTTTACTACTCGTGCACTCAAGGTGAGATCATAGTCCCACTTTTACTCTTTTTGAACTTAATTTGGGATGAGAAAACATAAACGATTCTTTTGAACTAAGTGAACACAAGAACGGGAAAACAAACATTCTACATACGAGTTTAGAACAAAAATCCTCAATTCAATTATCATTAGTTACACTTGCCGGGTGTAAGCGAGAACTTATGTTATATGGCCATATGGGTTGACAACCCTCATCTTTGACGGTTCGCTACCGTCTACGGATGAAATATATTTTCGAGAATCAGTGTTTGTTCTAGCACTAAGTGATGGGGTATACAATGGAAGGAATGTTAAGCTTTGATAATTGGGTGCTCGTGAAACAAACTTTTGGAATGTATTACTATTATTTCATTGATGCAAATCTTGTGGTTCACTTGTACTTACTTACTTAAACCTATGATTTCACCAACGTTTTCGTTGACAGATTTCTATGTTTTTCTCAGGTCCTTGAACGATACATGATACATGCTTCCGCTCATTATTTGATACTTGCATTGGATGTCGAGTATATGTGCATTTCATGGAGCGTCTTTTGACTTTACTTTAAACCGTGTCGCCTAGATTTCATTCGTATTATAACGTTGTAACTTAACTATTGGTTGAACAATTCTTGTAAACTTTGGGAACAATCTTTATTTTGAAATGAAGGCGACATATTTTGGTCAAACTTTGTCTTAAAGACTTATGACCACGTAACGGGACCTAAGTAGACGGCGCCGTCAAACATGATTTGGTCGGGTCGCTACAGATGGTATCAGAGCGTTGGTTGTAGGGATTTAGAGTTCATTAGTGTCAACCCCGAGTCATAGGGTACATTGGTGAGTCTAGACTACAACCGGCATATAGACTTGAAGTAGGAATTACTTGACTACTTGTGCATTTATACTCGAATGCTTCTACTCATATCTACTCTTAGTTCATCTTAATCTCACGTTGTTTAATTTGATTGACACGCCACCTTGACTTTATAGAATAATGTCGAATGCACATATGAATCAGGGTAATATAATTTCCGGGATTATATTACGGTGACTCATATGAACGTTCCGACATTATGGCATAAAGAATTTAAGGCGAGTCGAGGAAAAACTTCTCTTTATCTTTATTCTATATCACGGTTAGTATTATTGAGAATACTAATCAATGATATTCTTGTATCTTGAAGGAACAATGGCTCCTCGTCGTGTACGCCGCAATGAAACTCCCGAACAAGCTCTCGAACGGATGATAGCCACCGCCGTAGATGCGGCCATGGCCGGTCACTCATCCAACAACAATAATAATAACAACCACAACAACAACAACAACAACCAAGGAGCCGGTAACTCTAGCGAAGGGTGCTCCTACAAAGCTTTCATGGGGTGCAAACCCCACACTTATGATGGAACCGGGGGACCGGTTGTGCTTACTCGTTGGTTTGAACAAACCGAGGCCGTCTTTAGCATAAGCGGTTGCCGGGATCAAGACAAGGTCAAATACTCCACTCACACTTTCTCCGGAATTGCTCTAACATGGTGGAACACCTATGTTCAATCGGTGGGTACCGATGAGGCTCATGCCCTCTCTTGGGCCGATCTAAAGGAAAAGATGATTGTTGAATATTTTCCGCGCGAAGAAACCCGAAAGCTTGAGGAAGAACTAAGAGCTTTGAAAGCGGTCGGAAACGATCTTAAAGCTTATAATCAACGCTTCGCCGAACTATCCTTGATGTGTCCTAATCTTGTTAACCCCGAATCTCAAAGGATTGAGCTCTACATGCTCGGTCTTCCAAAAAGCATCAAACAAGGGGTGATGTCATCCAAACCCACTACTCATCAAGCCGCTATGAACATGGCTCGCCAACTAATTGAAACAGTTGACGAAATCGTAGTTCCGGCACCTAAGGCCGAGGATAAATCGGGCGGCAACAAGAGAAAGTGGGAACCCTCCCAATCAAGCAACAACAACTTTGCTAAGAAGCCTTACACCTCCGACGGCAAGAAAGGTTATGCCGGGAACCTACCTCTTTGCAACAAATGCAACAAACATCACTTTGGCGAATGTAGTAAGTTAATTTGCCACCGGTGCCAAGGAGTTGGTCATAAGGCCAACAATTGTAAAAGTGCCACTCCCGTCGCTCGAAAGTGGCCCAATGCACCAAAGACGGGCACTTGTTACGAATGTGGCCAAACGGGTCATTATAGAAATGCATGCCCAAAGAAGAAAGATAACCCCAATACGCGCGGCCGAGCTTTCAACATGAACACCGAGGAAGCCCGGGATGACACTGAACTAGTCACGGGTACGTTTCTTCTCAACAATTCTTATGTCTCTTGCTTATTCGATTCAGGTGCCGATAAATGCTTTGTATCCAAGACTTTGACTCATTCTTTTAGCACTCCACCTCTTCCATTAGATACCACTTATACCATTGAAGTGGCTAACAGGAAACTATTAAGTGCCGACACATATTACCGGGGGTGTACGATAAACATTTTGGGTAAGGAATTTGAAATTGATTTGATACCCATGGAACTAGGAAGCTTTGATGTAATAATCGGTATGAATTGGTTAGTCAAAACGAAATCTCACATTCTTTGTGATCTTAACGCAATCCGAATTCCTATCGAGAATGGTGAACCTTTGATTGTTTATGGCGATAAGAGTTGCACCAGACTCAACCTCGTTTCGTGCCTTAGGGTTAGAAAACTACTCCGTAAGGGTTGTTTTGCGATCCTTGCTCACGTTAAGAAAGTCGAGTCCGATGAGAAGCACATCGATGATGTGCCAATTGTTAGTGACTATTCCGATGTATTTCCCGACGAATTGCCGGGTCTTCCGCCTCATCGACCGGTTGAATTCCAAATCGATCTTATTCCGGGAGCCGCACCCGTAGCACGTGCACCATATAGACTCGCTCCATCTGAAATGCAAGAATTGCAAAGTCAAATCCAAGAACTACTTGATCGTGGTTTTATCCAACCTAGCCATTCACCTTGGGGCGCTCCGATTTTGTTTGTTAAAAAGAAAGACGGATCCCTACGAATGTGCATTGATTATCGTGAACTAAATAAATTGACGGTTAAGAACCGATATCCTCTTCCTCGCATCGATGACCTCTTTGATCAACTACAAGGGTCTTGTGTATATTCGAAAATCGATCTCCGCTCGGGTTATCATCAATTGAGGGTTAAGGGGGAAGATGTCTCCAAAACCGCTTTCCGAACTCGTTATGGTAGTTATGAATTCCTTGTCATGCCATTTGGTCTCACTAACGCACCGGCGGTGTTCATGGATCTTATGAACCGCGTGTGCAAACCGTATCTCGATAAATTCGTTATTGTGTTCATCGATGATATATTGATCTATTCTAAAAATGAAGAAGAGCACGAACAACATCTCCGACTTGTGCTTGAACTCTTGAGACAAGAACGACTTTATGCCAAATTTTCCAAGTGTGAATTTTGGTTGAAGGAAGTTCAATTTCTTGGTCATGTTGTAAGTGATCAAGGCATTAAAGTCGATCCCACAAAGATCGAAGCCATTAGTAAATGGGAGACTCCTACTACTCCTACTCACATTCGTCAATTCTTGGGTCTCGCCGGGTACTATCGTAGATTCATCGAAAACTTCTCTTTGGTTGCACGTCCTCTAACCGCATTAACTCACAAGGGAAAGAAATTCATTTGGGCGACCGAACATGAATCCGCATTCCAAATCTTGAAAACGAAGCTAACCACCGCTCCTATCTTGTCACTTCCCGAAGGCAATGATGACTTTGTTGTATATTGCGATGCCTCAAAACATGGTTTTGGGTGTGTATTGATGCAACGAACGAAAGTCATTGCTTATGCTTCTCGACAACTCAAAATTCATGAACGAAACTATACGACACATGATCTCGAACTCGGAGCCGTTGTCTTTGCACTTAAAATGTGGAGACACTATCTTTATGGAACCAAGAGTACTATCTTTACCGACCACAAAAGCCTCCAACACATTTTCGATCAAAAGCAACTAAACATGAGACAACGAAGGTGGATTGAAACCTTAAATGATTACGATTGCGAGCTTCGTTACCATCCCGGGAAGGCAAATGTAGTAGCCGATGCCTTAAGTCGAAAAGAAAGAGCGGTGCCTCTTCGTGTCCGAGCCTTAAACATCACCATCCACACAAACCTTAATAGCCAAATTCGGGTAGCCCAAGATGAGGCTCTCAAGGACGAAAACATCTCTCTCGAACACTTGAACGTCCTCACCTCTCGATTCGAAGTTAAAGAAACCGGACTTCGATATTTCGCCGGAAGGATTTGGGTGCCTAGTTATGGGGACCTACGAAGCCTTATTTTAGATGAAGCCCATAAGTCACGATACTCGATTCACCCCGGTGCCAATAAGATGTACCACGACCTTAAACAGCTATATTGGTGGCCGAACATCAAAAGGGACGTAGCTACTTATGTTTCCAAGTGTTTGACATGTTCCAAAGTCAAAGCCGAACACCAAAGACCGTCCGGACTACTTCGACAACCCGAGATCCCGCAATGGAAGTGGGAAAGGATAACGATGGATTTTATCACCAAGCTACCAAAAACGACGGGCGGTTATGATACCATTTGGGTTATTGTTGACCGTCTCACCAAATCCGCACACTTCCTTGCCATGAAAGAAACGGACAAAATGGAGAAACTTGCACAACTTTACATTAAGGAGATCGTAGCCCGACACGGTGTACCTTTATCGATTATCTCCGACCGAGATGGCCGTTTCGTTTCTAGATTTTGGCGTACATTGCAAGAAGCGTTGGGAACGCGTTTAGACATGAGCACCGCATATCATCCTCAAACCGATGGACAAAGCGAACGTACAATTCAAACCTTAGAGGACATGTTACGAGCTTGCGTAGTTGATTTCGGAAAAGCTTGGGACAAGCACTTACCTCTCGCCGAGTTCTCTTACAACAATAGTTATCACGCGAGTATTAAAGCCGCACCTTTTGAAGCGCTATATGGCCGCAAATGTCGTTCACCTCTTTGTTGGGCCGAGGTAGGCGACGTGCAAATCACCGGACCCGAACTCATTCACGAAACCACCGAGAAAATCGTTCAAATCCGAGATAGGCTTAGGACGGCCCGAAGTCGTCAAAAGAGCTATACCGACAAACGACGCAACGATCTTGAATTTCAAGTCGGTGACCGAGTAATGTTAAAAGTCGCGCCTTGGAAAGGTGTAATCCGTTTTGGGAAACGCGGGAAGCTAAATCCGCGGTATATTGGTCCTTTCGAAATCTTGGAGCGTATTGGAACCGTTGCTTATCGTTTAGATCTTCCGCCTCAATTGAACTCCGTTCATCCTACCTTCCATGTATCTAACTTGAAAAAGTGTCTTGCCGAACCCGATATCGTCATCCCTCACGAAGAACTTACTATTGATGACAAGCTTCATTTTGTGGAGGAACCGGTTGAAATTGTTGACACCTCCGTCAAGACATTAAAACAAAGCCGAATCCCGATTGTTAAAGTCCGTTGGAACGCCAAAAGGGGACCCGAGTTTACTTGGGAAAGACAAGATCAAATGCAAAGGAAGTATCCTCATCTATTCGTGAATTCGGAAACACAAGATCTCGAGGAAGAAACAACGACTACTACGCCTACTTAAATTTCGGGACGAAATTTCTTTTAAGGAGTAGGTAATGTAACATCCCGCCTTTTTCCATTTACTTTTCCGTTATACTAATATAAAGTCCGTTATATGTTTATAACATCTCCCGTTGATACGCGTTTTAAATTATCTCGTTTAGGTAATTCCCGCACCCGAACGAAAGTTGAGGGACCAAACTTGACAAGGGATCAAACCCTTGACTAGGTCAAAGGGTCAAACCCCCTTTCACCCATTCATTATCATCTTCATCTCTCTCTCTTTCTCTCTAGCAAGAACACACACACCCAAATTCAAAATTCATTCAATCATCATCTAAATTCGATCTAGGAGGCTTACAACAAAATAAATTACATATTCGTGATCCTCTCTTCATCCTCTTCATTTTGGTACCAACTTCATCTCATTTGGGTAACTTTCTAAAATCACTAGATTTTGTGTTCTTGATGTTTTTAACTTATAAAAGTGTTAATTAGTGTCTATGGCTCAAGTCTAACATGAATATATGATTTATATGCTCGATCTCGTTGTTTTAGTGTAACTAGCATGAACTTGAATTTTGGTGTGTTGTTCTTGAATTTTGGATGATCATATGTTGTTAGATGTTAAAAGTTGATGTTTTAATTGTGTTACTAGCATCACTAGCTTCAATTTGATGTGTAGGTTGCCTTAGAAAACTTCATGAACTTGATTAGTGATTTTGGTGAATTTGGGTTAGGGTTTGATGAACTTGAAATGGACTTTTGATGCATTGAATGCCATGGATTATTATTGGTAAGTGTTTAGTTGGATTGTATGCTTGATTACCTTCGAAACGGCATATCATTCATGTAAATTGGTTGCCCGAATCATTGAATTGCATTTATGAACTTGTATGCGGTTAATGTTAAGCATTAGATGCGGTTTTGGTTGTTGTAATAGGTAGATTGATTGATGAAATGTGTTTAGTTGTTTTCCTCGTCAAATTACCTTCCCAACGGTATAAGATACTTGTCTTGATTGTTTGCGGATCATAAATGGTGATTGTTTGAAGTTAGGTTCGTGCATAAAACTTAAAAACTGCCAGAATTCTCTGCACAGGTACCCGCGCGGCGCGCCATATACCCGCGCGGCGCGCCGTTTGGGTCTGTCCAACTTGGTCAATTTTTGAATAATGTTTGCTATGCTACGCACCTCCGATTCACATGTAACTTGTCCTAACATGCTCATACATGATTAAAAACCTCAGAAAAATAGTTCGGGACACGACCCGAACGTGTTGACTTTTTCGTTGACTTTGACCGACCAAAGTTTGACTTTTTGTCAAACTTAACCAAATGATTATGTAACCTTCCTAACTTGTTTATATACTTGTATCTTGCATGAAACTTGACAATTTGATTTCACATGCTAAATAATCGAGTCGTAACGAGCCATAGGACTAATTGAACATCTTTGACCTATCGTGTTTACCGTTATTGATACGACCTATTTGTTTAGGTCAAGACTAGCATTGTTCTTTGCACACGTTTACTTGTCGAAGTACTTTACTACTCGTGCACTCAAGGTGAGATCATAGTCCCACTTTTACTCTTTTTGAACTTAATTTGGGATGAGAAAACATAAACGATTCTTTTGAACTAAGTGAACACAAGAACGGGAAAACAAACATTCTACATACGAGTTTAGAACAAAAATCCTCAATTCAATTATCATTAGTTACACTTGCCGGGTGTAAGCGAGAACTTATGTTATATGGCCATATGGGTTGACAACCCTCATCTTTGACGGTTCGCTACCGTCTACGGATGAAATATATTTTCGAGAATCAGTGTTTGTTCTAGCACTAAGTGATGGGGTATACAATGGAAGGAATGTTAAGCTTTGATAATTGGGTGCTCGTGAAACAAACTTTTGGAATGTATTACTATTATTTCATTGATGCAAATCTTGTGGTTCACTTGTACTTACTTACTTAAACCTATGATTTCACCAACGTTTTCGTTGACAGATTTCTATGTTTTTCTCAGGTCCTTGAACAATACATGATACATGCTTCCGCTCATTATTTGATACTTGCATTGGATGTCGAGTATATGTGCATTTCATGGAGCGTCTTTTGACTTTACTTTAAACCGTGTCGCCTAGATTTCATTCGTATTATAACGTTGTAACTTAACTATTGGTTGAACAATTCTTGTAAACTTTGGGAACAATCTTTATTTTGAAATGAAGGCGACATATTTTGGTCAAACTTTGTCTTAAAGACTTATGACCACGTAACGGGACCTAAGTAGACGGCGCCGTCAAACATGATTTGGTCGGGTCGCTACATATATATGGTTATATATATAGTTAACATGTTTTTATTATAAGTATGTATCTCATTAGGTATTTTAACAATGAGTTATATACATAAAAATGAGACTATTAATTTAAGAAACTCGAAAACGATATATATAACGATTATCGTTATAACAACGTCTTACTAGGTACATATGAATCATATTAAGATATTGATACACTTGGTTAATTATGTTAAATGATAAGTAAATATATTATTAAGTGTATTAACAATGAAATACATATGTAAAAATAAGACTACTAACTTAATGATTTCGAAACGAGACATATATGTAACGATTATCGTTGTAACGACATTTAACTGTATATACATCATACTGAGATATATTATATATCATAATATCATGATAATATAACAATTTAATATCTCATTCGTTATAATAAACAATGGGTTAACAACATTCAACAAGATCGTTAACCTAAAGGTTTCAAAACAACATTTACATGTAACGACTAACGATGACTTAACGACTCAGTTAAAATGTATATACATGTAGTGTTTTAATATGTATTCATACACTTTTTAAAGACTTCAAGACACTTATCAAAATACTTCTACTTAACAAAAATGCTTACAATTACATCCTCGTTCAGTTTCATCAACAATTCTACTCGTATGTACCCGTATTCGTACTCGTACAATACATAGCTTTTAGACGTATATACTATTGGTATATACACTCCAATGATCAGCTCTTAGCAGCCCATGTGAGTCACCTAACACATGTGGGAACCATCATTTGGCAACTAGCATGAAATATCTCATAAAATTACAAAAATATGAGTAATCATTCATGACTTATTTACATGAAAACAAAATTACATATCCTTTATATCTAATCCATACACCAACGACCAAAAACACCTACAAACACTTTCATTCTTCAATTTTCTGTATCTAATTGATCTCTCTCAAGTTCTATCTTCAAGTTCTAAGTGTTCTTCATAAATTCCAAAAGTTCTAGTTTCATAAAACCAAGAATACTTTCAAGTTTGCTACCTCACTTCCAATCTTGTAAGGTGATCATCCAACCTCAAGAAATCTTTGTTTCTTACAGTAGGTTATCATTCTAATACAAGGTAATAATCATATTCAAACTTTGGTTCAATTTCTATAACTATAACAATCTAATTTCAAGTGATGATCTTACTTGAACTTGTTTTCGTGTCATGATTTTGCTTCAAGAACTTCGAGCCATCCAAGGATCCATTGAAGCTAGATCCATTTTTCTCTTTTCCAGTAGGTTTATCCAAGGAACTTAAGGTAGTAATGATGTTCATAACATCATTCAATTCATACATATAAAGCTATCTTATTCGAAAGTTTAAACTTGTAATCACTAGAACATAGTTTAGTTAATTCTAAACTTGTTCGCAAACAAAAGTTAATCCTTCTAACTTGACTTTTAAAATCAACTAAACACATGTTATATATCTATATGATATGCTAACTTAATGATTTAAAACCTGGAAACACGAAAAACACCGTAAAACCGGATTTACGCCGTCGTAGTAACACCGCGGGCTGTTTTGGATTAGTTAATTAAAAACTATGATAAACTTTGATTTAAAAGTTGTTATTCTGAGAAAATAATTTTTATTATGAACATGAAACTATATCCAAAAATTATGGTTAAACTCAAAGTGGAAGTATGTTTTCTAAAATGGTCATCTAGACGTCGTTCTTTCGACTGAAATGACTACCTTTACAAAAATGACTTGTAACTTATTTTTCCGACTATAAACCTATACTTTTCTGTTTAGATTCATAAAATATAGTTCAATATGAAACCATAGCAATTTGATTCACTCAAAACAGATTTAAAATGAAGAAGTTATGGGTAAAACAAGATTGGATAATTTTTCTCATTTTAGCTACGTGAAAATTGGTAACAAATCTATTCCAACCATAACTTAATCAACTTGTATTGTATATTATGTAATCTTGAGATACCATAGACACGTATACAATGTTTCGACCTATCATGTCGACACATCTATATATATTTCGGAACAACCATAGACACTCTATATGTGAATGTTGGAGTTAGCTATACAGGGTTGAGGTTGATTCCAAAATATATATAGTTTGAGTTGTGATCAATACTGAGATACGTATACACTGGGTCGTGGATTGATTCAAGATAATATTTATCGATTTATTTCTATACATCTAACTGTGGACAACTAGTTGTAGGTTACTAACGAGGACAGCTGACTTAATAAACTTAAAACATCAAAATATATTAAAAGTGTTGTAAATATATTTTAAACATACTTTGATATATATGTATATATTGTTATAGGTTCGAGAATCAACCAGTGGCCAAGTCTTACTTCCCGACGAAGTAAAAATCTGTGAAAGTGAGTTATAGTCCCACTTTTAAAATCTAATATTTTTGGGATGAGAATACATGCAGGTTTTATAAATGATTTACAAAATAGACACAAGTACGTGAAACTACATTCTATGGTTGAATTATCGAAATCGAATATGCCCCTTTTTATTAAGTCTGGTAATCTAAGAATTAGGGAACAGACACCCTAATTGACGCGAATCCTAAAGATAGATCTATCGGGCCCAACAAGCCCCATCCAAAGTACCGGATGCTTTAGTACTTCGAAATTTATATCATATCCGAAGGGTGTCCCGGAATGATGGGGATATTCTTATATATGCATCTTGTTAATGTCGGTTACCAGGTGTTCACCATATGAATGATTTTTATCTCTATGTATGGGATGTGTATTGAAATATGAAATCTTGTGGTCTATTATTATGATTTGATATATATAGGTTAAACCTACAACTCACCAACATTTTTGTTGACGTTTTAAGCATGTTTATTCTCAGGTGATTATTAAGAGCTTCCGCTGTCGCATACTTAAATAAGGACGAGATTTGGAGTCCATGCTTGTATGATATTGTGTAAAAACTGCATTCAAGAAACTTATTTTGTTGTAACATATTTGTATTGTAAACCATTATGTAATGGTCGTGTGTAAACAGGATATTTTAGATTATCATTATTTGATAATCTACGTAAAGCTTTTTAAACCTTTATTGATGAAATAAAGGTTATGGTTTGTTTTAAAATGAATGCAGTCTTTGAAAAACGTCTCATATAGAGGTCAAAACCTCGCAACGAAATCAATTAATATGGAACGTTTTTAATCAATAAGAACGGGACATTTCAGTTGGTATCAGAGCGTTGGTCTTAGAGAACTAGAATTTTGCATTAGTGTGTCTTATCGAGTTTGTTAGAATGCATTAGTGAGTCTGGACTTCGACCGTGTTTACTTGAAAAATGATTGCTTAACAAATTTTGTTGGAAACTATATATTTTTAACATGTGAATATTATGTGATATATTAATCTCTTAACGCGTTTGATATTATGTGATAGATGTCTACCTCTAGAACAAGTCCCATTGACTCACCTAATAATAATGAAGAGTCAAATGTAAATTGGAATGATTCGTGGACTGATTCACAAGTTCCAGAAGAGGAACCGGAAGAAGAGTCGGAACCGGAAGAAGAATCGGAACCGGAAGAAGAATCGGAACCGGATGAAGAAATAGAACCGGTGGGGGAAATAATAAAACGGTTAAGTAAAAGAAAATCATCAACCAACCGACCAAGGTTAATTATGGTCAATGGTGTTTCCGTCAAGGAAGCAAAATATTGGGAGGATTACCAATTCTCCGATGAATCGGATTCCGACGAGAATTCCGATGATGTTATAGAAATTACCCCAACTGAATTTAAAAAGGCAAAAGAAATTAATAAGGGAAAGGGCATAAAAATAGAGAAATCTAATTCCAACCCCGATGAACTTTATATGTATCGTCAACCCCCGAAGTCCTTAAGTTGTAACAATGACCCGGGAACCTCTAAACCACTAGGTTTTTCTAAACCAATGTGGACAACGACGGCTCGTATTAGGGGAACATCATATATCCCTAGAAACTTGGCAAAACGATCCAAAACCGAAGAAGAAGAAACAAGCGAGTCGGAATAAGATAGTTGTATTCGTGAGGTGTAATATATGTAATATAGTGTGCTTATGCTTTATGATATATGTAAAAATTGCTTGTATTAATAAGTATTTTTTTATGAATCTAACTCTTGTCTATTTTACAGTTTAAAAACACAAAATGGATAGACAACCCAATATTTTAAGAGACCTACCCGGAGACATGATTGATGAAATCTTGTCTAGAGTCGGCCAGAATTCCTCGGCACAACTATTTAAGGCGAGATCAGTTTGTAAGACATTCGAAGAACGTTCCAAGAATGTCTTGGTTTATAAGAGACTTTCGTTTGAAAGATGGGGGATATCACATTGGGAAACCCATAAGTTACGATGTGTTTACTTTGACGCATATATTGCGGGGAACCCAAATGCTATTTTACGCAACGGGTTAAGAAATTATTTTGACTCAATATATCCGAATATTGGACTTCGTGATTTAGAAAAAGCGGCTAACATGCAACATAAAGAAGCATGTTATGCTTATGGATTAGTAATGTTCGCTTCTCACCAAAGTGAGAACAAGAACATCGGGCTACAACTATTAAACAAAACGTTTCCACAAGTGACGGAGTCGGTAATTGGGGTAAGAAATGAGGTTTTTAGATTATTACGGGACTGTTGGACATTACGTAACCCTCGTCCCTTTGACGATGTTACAACACGCTGTCTTATCAACGGCCATAACGGTTATGTTCCACAAGACCAAGGATGGGAAGTAGTCCTAGTAAAACCAGAATGCATGACTTGTTTCTGGACGTATGAATTACGTGTCTTTATTGCCTTTGCTGAACGACTTGTGTACTAGCTAGAATTATCTTCACAACTATCTTGTATCAAAGTTATTGTGTGCTATATTTCATGCTTTATGTAAAATAAGCGGTATTGTAAGTTTGTAAAATATTGTATAAAAGTTTGAACGCGAAATATTATTATAATCAGTTTTTCATATAGAATTGTAGTAGTTGAATTGTATATTAGCTACTAAGTATGAACTTAACGGGTAGGTACTACCCGAATTTAAACTTATAAAATGCTAATATGAAGAAAAAGCTTTTATAAATGAGTTCATATTATGCTACGAAATACTATTAACTACTCTTAATATTCTGTATGATTAACTTGTTCCATTTGACTATTTTGAAGGAAATGGCACCGACTACTCGACACACCGTGAATATGAATGAAGAGGAATTCCGTACTTTTCTAGCTTCAAACATAGCCGTAGTACAGGCTGCGCTACATACTAACAATAACCTTGGATCTAGCAGTACAGGAAATCGTGTAGGATGCACCTACAAAGAATTCACTGCCTGCAAACCTTTGGAATTTGATGGAACCGAAGGACCGATCGGATTGAAATGGTGGACCGAGAAGGTCGAATCGGTGTTTGCCATAAGTAAGTGTACTGAAGAGGATAAAGTGAAGTACGCTACGCATACCTTTACAGGTTCTGCGTTAACATGGTGGAATACCTATCTAGAGCAAGTGGGACAAGACGATGCGTACGCACTACCGTGGTCAGCATTCAAGCACTTGATGAACGAGAAGTACCGTCCCAGAACCGAGGTCAATAAGCTCAAGACAGAACTTAGAGGGTTACGAACCCAAGGATTTGATATTACCACGTACGAAAGACGATTCACAGAATTGTGCCTATTGTGTCCGGGAGCATTCGAAGATGAGGAAGAGAAGATCGACGCATTTGTGAAAGGATTACCGGAAAGAATCCAAGAAGATATAAGTTCACACGAGCCCGCATCTATACAACAGGCATGTAGAATGGCTCACAAACTAGTGAACCAGATTGAAGAAAGAATTAAAGAACAGACTGCTGAAGAGGCCAATGTGAAGCAAGTCAAAAGAAAGTGGGAGGAAAACGGTGATAAGAATCACCAATACAACAACAACAGCAATTACAACAATAATCGCAACAATTATCCCAACAATCGCAACATCAATCGTAACTACAACAAACGGCCCAACAACAACAACAACAACAACAACAGCAACAGCAACTACAACAATCATCCTAACAACAATAATAACCGCAACAACAACAACAATCAGAAGCAGCTATGCCAAAGGTGTAAAAAGTATCACTCGGGGTTCTGCACCAAATTTTGCAACAAGTGTAAAAGAAATGGTCATAGCGCGGCGAAGTGTGAGGTCTACGGACCAGGGGTTAATAGAACGAAAGGAACAAATGGTGTCGGAACGAGTAATGGCGGAGCAAGTAGTGTCGGAGCAAGTTATGCCAATGTAGTTTGTTATAAATGTGGAAAACCGGGCCACATTATTAGAAATTGCACGAACCAGGAGAACACGAATGGACAAGGCCGCGGAAGAGTTTTCAATATTAATGCGGCAGAGGCACAGGAAGACCCGGAGCTTGTTACGGGTACGTTTCTTATTGACAATAAATCTGCTTACGTTTTATTTGATTCGGGTACGGATAGAAGCTATATGAGTAGAGATTTTTGTGCTAAATTAAGTTGTCCATTGACGCCTTTGGATAGTAAATTTTTACTCGAATTAGCAAATGGTAAATTAATTTCAGCAGATAATATATGTCAAAATCGAGAAATTAAACTGGTTAGCGAAACATTTAAGATTGATTTGATACCAGTAGAGTTAGGGAGTTTTGATGTGATAATCGGTATGGACTGGTTGAAAGAAGTGAAAGCAGAGATCGTCTGTTACAAAAATGCAATTCGCATTATACGAGAAAAAGGAAAACCCTTAATGGTGTACGGAGAAAAGGGCAACACGAAGCTACATCTTATTAGTAATTTAAAGGCACAAAAACTAATAAGAAAAGGTTGCTATGCTGTTCTAGCACACGTCGAGAAAGTACAAACTGAAGAAAAGAGCATCAATGATGTTCCCATTGCAAAAGAATTTCCCGATGTATTTCCGAAAGAATTACCGGGATTACCCCCACATCGATCCGTTGAATTTCAAATAGATCTTGTACCAGGAGCTGCACCAATAGCTCGTGCTCCTTACAGACTCGCACTCAGCGAGATGAAAGAACTGCAAAGCCAATTACAAGAACTTTTAGAGCGTGGTTTAATTCGACCAAGCACATCACCGTGGGGAGCTCCTGTTTTGTTTGACAAGAAGAAAGATGGTACATTCAGGTTGTGTATCGACTACCGAGAGTTGAACAAACTTACCATCAAGAACCGCTACCCACTACCGAGAATCGACGACTTATTTGATCAACTACAAGGCTCGTCTGTTTATTCAAAGATTGACTTACGTTCCGGGTATCATCAAATGCGGGTGAAAGAAGATGATATTCCAAAGACTGCTTTCAGAACACGTTACGGTCATTACGAGTTTATGGTCATGCCGTTTGGTTTAACTAATGCACCAGCTGTGTTCATGGACCTTATGAACCGAGTGTGTGGACCATACCTTGACAAGTTTGTCATTGTTTTCATTGATGACATACTTATTTACTCAAAGAATGACCAAGAACACGGTGAACATTTGAGAAAGGTGTTAGAAGTATTGAGGAAGGAAGAATTGTACGCTAAGTTTTCAAAGTGTGCATTTTGGTTGGAAGAAGTTCAATTCCTCGGTCACATAGTGAACAAAGAAGGTATTAAGGTGGATCCGGCAAAGATAGAAACTGTTGAAAAGTGGGAAACCCCGAAATTTCCGAAACACATACGCCAGTTTTTAGGACTAGCTGGTTACTACAGAAGGTTCATCCTAGACTTTTCCAGAATAGCAAAACCCTTGACTGCATTAACGCATAAAGGGAAGAAATTTGAATGGAAGGATGAACAAGAGAAAGCGTTTCAGTTATTGAAGAAAAAGCTAACTATGGCACCTATATTGTCATTGCCTGAAGGGAATGATGATTTTGTGATTTATTGTGACGCATCAAAGCAAGGTCTCGGTTGTGTATTAATGCAACGAACGAAGGTGATTGCTTATGCCTCTAGACAATTGAAGATTCACGAGCAA
This sequence comes from Rutidosis leptorrhynchoides, assembly GCF_046630445.1. Lineage (NCBI taxonomy): Eukaryota > Viridiplantae > Streptophyta > Magnoliopsida > Asterales > Asteraceae > Rutidosis > Rutidosis leptorrhynchoides. The sequence goes on from NC_092343.1 coordinate 316,615,124, forward strand.
AATTATACGACGCATGATTTGGAATTAGGCGCGGTTGTTTTTGCATTAAAGACTTGGAGGCACTACTTATATGGGGTCAAAAGTATTATATATACCGACCACAAAAGTCTTCAACACATATTTAATCAGAAACAACTGAATATGAGGCAACGTAGGTGGATTGAATTGTTGAATGATTACGACTTTGAGATTCGTTACCACCCGAGGAAGGCAAATGTGGTAGCCGATGCCTTGAGCAGGAAGGACAGAGAACCCATTCGAGTAAAATCTATGAATATAATGATTCATAATAACCTTACTACTCAAATAAAGGAGGCGCAACAAGGAGTTTTAAAAGAGGGAAATTTAAAGGATGAAATACCCAAAGGATCGGAGAAACATCTTAATATTCGGGAAGACGGAACCCGGTATAGGGCTGAAAGGATTTGGGTACCAAAATTTGGAGATATGAGAGAAATGGTACTTAGAGAAGCTCATAAAACCAGATACTCAATACATCCTGGAACGGGGAAGATGTACAAGGATCTCAAGAAATATTTTTGGTGGCCGGGTATGAAAGCCGATGTTGCTAAATACGTATGAGAATGTTTGACGTGTTCTAAGGTCAAAGCTGAGCATCAGAAACCATCAGGTCTACTTCAACAACCCGAAATCCCAGAATGGAAATGGGAAAACATTACCATGGATTTCATCACTAAATTGCCAACGACTGCAAGTGGTTTTGATACTATTTGGGTAATAGTTGATCGTCTCACCAAATCAGCACACTTCCTGCCAATAAGAGAAGATGACAAGATGGAGAAGTTAGCACGACTGTATTTGAAGGAAGTCGTCTCAAGACATGGAATACCAATCTCTATTATCTCTGATAGGGATGGCAGATTTATTTCAAGATTCTGGCAGACATTACAGCAAGCATTAGGAACTCGTCTAGACATGAGTACTGCCTATCATCCACAAACTGATGGGCAGAGCGAAAGGACGATACCAACGCTTGAAGATATGCTACGAGCATGTGTTATTGATTTCGGAAACAGTTGGGATCGACATCTACCGTTAGCTGAATTTTCCTACAACAACAGCTACCATTCAAGCATTGAGATGGCGCCGTTTGAAGCACTTTATGGTAGAAAGTGCAGGTCTCCGATTTGTTGGAGTGAAGTGGGGGATAGACAGATTACGGGTCCGGAGATTATACAAGAAACTACCGAGAAGATCATCCAAATTCAACAACGGTTGAAAACCGCTCAAAGTTGACAAAAGAGCTACGCTGACATTAAAAGAAAAGATATAGAATTTGAAATTGGAGAGATGGTCATGCTTAAAGTTGCACCTTGGAAAGGCGTTGTTCGATTTGGTAAACGAGGGAAATTAAATCCAAGGTATATTGGACCATTCAAGATTATTGATCGTGTCGGACCAGTAGCTTAGCGACTTGAGTTACCTCAACAACTCGCGGCTGTACATAACACTTTCCACGTCTCGAATTTGAAGAAATGTTTTGCTAAAGAAGATATCACTATTCCGTTAGATGAAATCCAAATCAACGAAAAACTTCAATTCATCGAAGAACCCGTCGAAATAATGGATCGTGAGGTTAAAAGACTTAAGCAAAACAAGATACCAATTGTTAAGGTTCTATGGAATGCTCGTAGAGGACCCGAGTTCACCTGGGAGCGTGAAGATCAGATGAAGAAGAAATACCCGCATCTATTTCCAGAAGATTCGTCAACACCTTCAACAGCTTAAAATTTCGGGACGAAATTTATTTAACGGGTAGGTACTGTAGTGACCCGAACTTTTCCATGTTTATATATATTAATTGAGATTGATATTTACATGATTAAATGTTTCCAACATGTTAAGCAATCAAACTTGTTAAGACTTGATTAATTGAAATATATTTCATATAGACAATTGACCACCCAAGTTAACCGGTGATTCACGAACGTTAAAACTTGTAAAAACTATACGATGACATATATATGGTTATATATATAGTTAACATGTTTTTATTATAAGTATGTATCTCATTAGGTATTTTAACAATGAGTTATATACATAAAAATGAGACTATTAATTTAAGAAACTCGAAAACGATATATATAACGATTATCGTTATAACAACGTCTTACTAGGTACATATGAATCATATTAAGATATTGATACACTTGGTTAATTATGTTAAATGATAAGTAAATATATTATTAAGTGTATTAACAATGAAATACATATGTAAAAATAAGACTACTAACTTAATGATTTCGAAACGAGACATATATGTAACGATTATCGTTGTAACGACATTTAACTGTATATACATCATACTGAGATATATTATATATCATAATATCATGATAATATAACAATTTAATATCTCATTTGTTATAATAAACAATGGGTTAACAACATTCAACAAGATCGTTAACCTAAAGGTTTCAAAACAACATTTACATGTAACGACTAACGATGACTTAACGACTCAGTTAAAATGTATATACATGTAGTGTTTTAATATGTATTCATACACTTTTGAAAGACTTCAAGACACTTATCAAAATACTTCTACTTAACAAAAATGCTTACAATTACATCCTCGTTCAGTTTCATCAACAATTCTACTCGTATGCACCCGTATTCGTACTCGTACAATACATAGCTTTTAGATGTATGTACTATTGGTATATACACTCCAATGATCAGCTCTTAGCAGCCCATGTGAGTCACCTAACACATGTGGGAACCATCATTTGGCAACTAGCATGAAATATCTCATAAAATTACAAAAATATGAGTAATCATTCATGACTTATTTACATGAAAACAAAATTACATATCCTTTATATCTAATCCATACACCAACGACCAAAAACACCTACAAACACTTTCATTATTCAATTTTCTTCATCTAATTGATCTCTCTCAAGTTCTATCTTCAAGTTCTAAGTGTTCTTCATAAATTCTAAAAGTTCTAGTTTCATAAAACCAAGAATACTTTCAAGTTTGCTAGCTCACTTCCAATCTTGTAAGGTGATCATCCAACCTCAAGAAATCTTTATTTCTTACAGTAGGTTATCATTCTAATACAAGGTAATAATCATATTCAAACTTTGGTTCAATTTCTATAACTATAACAATCTTATTTCAAGTGATGATCTTACTTGAACTTGTTTTCGTGTCATGATTTTGCTTCAAGAACTTCGAGCCATCCAAGGATCCATTGAAGCTAGATCCATTTTTCTCTTTTCCAGTAGGTTTATCCAAGGAACTTAAGGTAGTAATGATGTTCATAACATCATTCAATTCATACATATAAAGCTATCTTATTCGAAGGTTTAAACTTGTAATCACTAGAACATAGTTTAGTTAATTCTAAACTTGTTCGCAAACAAAAGTTAATCCTTCTAACTTGACTTTTAAAATCAACTAAACACATGTTCTATATCTATATGATATGCTAACTTAATGATTTAAAACCTGGAAACACGAAAAACACCGTAAAACCGGATTTACGCCGTCGTAGTAACACCGCGGGCTGTTTTGGATTAGTTAATTAAAAACTATGATAAACTTTGATTTAAAAGTTGTTATTCTAAGAAAATGATTTTTATTATGAACATGAAACTATATCCAAAAATTATGGTTAAACTCAAAGTGGAAGTATGTTTTCTAAAATGGTCATCTAGACGTCGTTCTTTCGACTGAAATGACTACCTTTACAAAAATGACTTGTAACTTATTTTTCCGACTATAAACCTATAATTTTCTATTTAGATTCATAAAATATAGTTCAATATGAAACCATAGCAATTTGATTCACTCAAAACAGATTTAAAATGAAGAAGTTATGGGTAAAACAAGATTGGATAATTTTTCTCATTTTAGCTACGTGAAAATTGGTAACAAATCTATTCCAACCATAACTTAATCAACTTGTATTGTATATTATGTAATCTTGAGATACCATAGACATGTATACAATGTTTCGACCTATCATGTCGACACATCTATATATATTTCAGAACAACCATAGACACTCTATATGTGAATGTTGGAGTTAGCTATACAGGGTTGAGGTTGATTCCAAAATATATATAGTTTGAGTTGTGATCAATACTGAGATACGTATACACTGGGTCGTGGATTGATTCAAGATAATATTTATCGATTTATTTCTGTACATCTAACTGTGGACAACTAGTTGTAGGTTACTAACGAGGACAGCTGACTTAATAAACTTAAAACATCAAAATATATTAAAAGTGTTGTAAATATATTTTAAACATACTTTGATATATATGTATATATTGTTATAGGTTCGAGAATCAACCAGTGGCCAAGTCTTACTTCCCGACGAAGTAAAAATCTGTGAAAGTGAGTTATAGTCCCACTTTTAAAATCTAATATTTTTGGGATGAGAATACATGCAGGTTTTATAAATGATTTACAAAATAGACACAAGTACGTGAAACTACATTCTATGGTTGAATTATCGAAATCGAATATGCCCCTTTTTATTAAGTCTGGTAATCTAAGAATTAGGGAACAGACACCCTAATTGACGCGAATCCTAAAGATAGATCTATCGGGCCCAACAAGCCCCATCCAAAGTACCGGATGCTTTAGTACTTCGAAATTTATATCATATCCGAAGGGTGTCCCGGAATGATGGGGATATTCTTATATATGCATCTTGTTAATGTCGGTTACCAGGTGTTCACCATATGAATGATTTTTATCTCTATGTATGGGATGTGTATTGAAATATGAAATCTTGTGGTCTATTATTATGATTTGATATATATAGGTTAAACCTACAACTCACCAACATTTTTGTTGACGTTTTAAGCATGTTTATTCTCAGGTGATTATTAAGAGCTTCCGCTGTCGCATACTTAAATAAGGACGAGATTTGGAGTCCATGCTTGTATGATATTGTGTAAAAACTGCATTCAAGAAACTTATTTTGTTGTAACATATTTGTATTGTAAACCATTATGTAATGGTCGTGTGTAAACAGGATATTTTAGATTATCATTATTTGATAATCTACGTAAAGCTTTTTAAACCTTTATTGATGAAATAAAGGTTATGGTTTGTTTTAAAATGAATGCAGTCTTTGAAAAACGTCTCATATAGAGGTCAAAACCTCGCAACGAAATCAATTAATATGGAACGTTTTTAATCAATAAGAACGGGACATTTCATTTTTGGTGCCGCTGCCGAGGAGCGGTGTTCAATCGGGAACTTACGAGCTTTTAGTTATTCGATCCTTCTGTGAGAAGCAATTCTTGCAAAAGTTACTTTTCTGTCATTTTTGTTTGGATTTACACGCGGTTTTGTTGTGGTGTGATCGAATGTTAGGTACAAATAACTCTGAAACCGTCCAGAGTTACCATACATGCAGCAAAGCTAAAGAAGAACATGAAATCACCGAAGGTTTCACTGAATTACCTTTTTATATTCCGGATTTTGAATATATTAAGAAAGAAGAAGATACGATGGGGGAACGAGCGGAAGGTCAATCCATGGAAGCAATGATGAAAGCCACGAGGGCTGGCAATGGTCATTCCTTTAGACAAATGGTAGTCACCACAGATTTCGAGGTAAAGGGGCAGATTCCGAATATGATAACTCACCAGTGCCAGTTCAGGGGTACACCGAAAGAGGATGCATTCGAGCATCTTTGAAACTTCAAAAGCATCTGTAATCTATTCAAATCAAAGAAGTTGCGGATACTGATATCTATTTGAGGGTTTTTTCTTGGTCTCTGAAAGATGACGCAAAAGACTGGTTAGAATCATTGCCCGAAGGTGAAATTGACATTTGGCCAATAATGGAGGATACATTTCTGCAATGTTTCTTTCCCGCTTCTAAGGCTGCTAAATTATAGAGTGACATTAATCACTTTGTTCAGAAATCCAATGAAACACTCTTTGGACCCGGTTCGGTAAAATGCTTCGAAATTGTCCTCAACACGGGTTAAACAATTTTAATAAGGTCCAAATCTTTTATAAGCATGTTAATGTGCCGACAAGGAAAGAAATCGATATTGCTGCAGGTGGTTCTTTGATGAAAAAGACTCCGGATGAAGCTTACAACATCATCTCTGAAACAGCTACACACTCTTACGATTGGAATCAAGAGATGAATGTTTCTCACTCTTCTCATGTCGCTAGTACCGAAACTAGTGATGAACTCGCTTCATTTAAGGCTCAACATGCATCCGTTAAACGACAGATGGAGTCTATGACTAAAGTGATGCACGTTATGAAAGTTGGTTGTGAGTTATGTTAGGGACCACATCTTACAAAAGATTATGATCAAGCATCGATGGAGGAGCAGGCTAATTACTTGGGTTGTGTGGAAAAGGGTGATTTTGCGCTTAGTGAAATTCCGGGTGGAAAGCAATTTTTTAACCAAATGGGTAATGCGGGTGGTAATAATTATCAAGGAGGATACCAAGGTAACGAAAAGACTTATCCGTATCGGCCGCCTGGGCTTAATAATAGAAATCAGCAATCACCACCGAGGAATTTTCAGCAACCTATTCAACCCATTCAACAGCCAGTCGATAAGATGCCTCCATTGGAGGAGTTGTTAAGGGGCTTTACCATGAAAACGAACGAGAGTATTACTGCTTTGAGACAAGATGGTGAATATACAAAGCAGCAAGTTAGAAGTCAGCAGGCCTAGATTCAAAATATGGAACGGGATGTGGGGCGTATTGCTTAATCTTTATAGGAGAGACCACCGGGTGCTCTCCCATCTAATACGCAGTCCAATCCGAACAACAAAGGGCTGGCTATAAATGAGCACGTGAATGCTATAACCACCTGAAGTGGTTTGGTTATTAACGAGGAGACTCCGAAGCCTCCTCATGTTGTTTCTCCTAATGTTTTGCAGGTACTGACTAATTAGGAGTCAAAGAAGGATGAGCCTAAGGGTGAAAAGTCAACGGATGAAGAGCGAAAGATGATCCACCAGAGATCAAATCACTGTCGTTGAAGGTGTACAAAGCAACAATTCCATATCCTAAAGCCTTGAAAAAAGATAAGTTAGCAAGTCAATATCAAAGGTTCTTAGATATGATCAACCAAATCAGCGTGAACATGCCACTTGCAGAGGTGATAAGAGGGATGCCCAACTACAGGAAGTTTTTAAAGGACCCGATCTCTTCGAAAGGTAAGTATCAAGAGATGTCGGCCACGTTCCTCAATGAGGCATGTTCGGCATTTTTGCAAAAGCAAAAGATGCCTCCTAAATTGGGAGACCCGGGTAGCTTTATCATCCCTTGTTTGTTGGGGAATTCGATAGTGTACGATGCAGTAGCCAATTTAGGGGCAAGTGTTAATTTGATGCCCTATTCGTTGTATTTGAAACTTGGCCTAGGAGACTTAAAACCAACTAGGATGGGGATCCGTTTGGCTAACCATTCTTTTTACACTCCCATAGGTATAGCCGAAGACTTGATAGTAAAAGTGAACAACCCTTGTCCGAATAGGTAACCGTTAGTCTTTTCGGCTAATTTTATGATCCTTGAGATGAAAGAGGACACTAAAGTTCCCATCATTCTAGGTCGACCTTTCCTAAACACTGCGGATGCTATCATCCATGTCCAGAAAAATTAATTAAGCATAGATGTCGGTGATGAATGAGTAATATGTCATGTTGACAAGGCCATGAAACAACCCAAGTACACCGATGATACTTGTTTTAAAATTGATGTTATAGAATTATGTGTTGAGAATGATTTACAGGAATTTTTAGAAGTTGACACGACAGGTTTTGTGCCCGTTGATGATAGTGATGATTTTGATGTAGAGGCCGAACATGAGGGATTATTGAAAGTGAATACGGATGATGAATCGAGTGATGAAGAAGATCCCAAAGAAGAGTAACTAATCGAAGAGATCATGGAGGAGGATAAGTTCCGAATCAAAACTTCTTTAGAAGAACCACCCGTTCTTGAACTTAAGGAACTCCCGAAACATTTGGAGTACGTCTATCTTCAAGGTACATCTCAATTACCGGTAATAATCTCTTCTACTCTTTTCGGTAATCAAAGGGGTCGGTTACTTAATCTTTTGAGGGCCCACTAAAGGGCAATTTCTTGGAAAATGACTGACATGACGGACATCAATCCCTCCTTTTGCACTCATAAAATCCTCTTAGAGGATGAGTACAAACCTGTTGACCAAAGGCAAAGGAGGTTAAACCCGCTTATGAAGGACGTAGTGAAAAAGGAGGTAGTCAAGTTATTTGACGCTGGGTTAATCTACCCGATCTCCGATAGCCCATGGGTGAGCCCAGTTCAAGTTGTGCCAAAAAAGGGGGGTACAACCGTTGTGCTTAACAAAAAGAACGAAATTGTTCCTACGCGCACGGTTACAGGTTGGAGAGTTTGTATAGACTATCGTCGTTTAAACGACGCCACTAGGAAGGATCACTTCCCACTACCATTTATAGACGAAATGCTTGAACGATTAGCGGGGAAGGAGTTCTACTGCTTCCTGGATGGATTCTCAGAGTATTTTTAAATTCCCATTGACCCCGTAGACCAGGACAAGACCACATTTACTTGTCCGTTTGGTACTTTTGCTTATCGACGTATGCCTTTCGGGTTATGCAATGCACCTGGAACTTTTCAACGGTGCATGATTGCGATCTTCCATGACATGATCGAGGAGTGCATGGAAGTCTTTACGGATGACTTCTCCGTCTTTGGAGACTCCTTTGATTCATGTCTTTCCAATATTGAACGTATGCTAATTCGATGCGAGAAAGCCAATTTAGTCTAGAATTGGGAGAAATGCCATTTCATGGTAAAGGAAGGCATCGTTCTAGGCCATTAAATATATCGTGCGGGGATTGAGGTAGACCAAGCCAAAATCAAGGTCATATCTAAACTACCTGAACCAACAAGTGTTAAGGCCATTCATAGTTTTCTCGGTCATGTGGGATTTTATAGGCTATTCATAAAATACTTTTCTAAAATCGCTCGCCCCATGACCCGACTTCTTGAGAAGGACGTTCCGTTTGATTTCAATGATGACTGCAAGAATGCCTTCTCTATTCTAAAAACCAAGCTCATACAAGCTCCTATAATTGTATCACCTGATTGCAGTTTACCTTTCGAGCTAATGTGTAACGCTAGTGATTATGCGTTAGGAGCCGTCTTAGGGCAACGCCATGATAATCATTTCTGTCCAATTTACTATACGAGTAGGACACTAACGGGAGCTCAAATCAATTATACAACAACTAAGAAAGAGCTCTTTGCGGTTGTTTTCGTATTCGATAAATTTTGAAGTTATTTGGTGTTGTCTAAGACCATTGTCTATACCGACCACTCGGCTCTTAAATACGTTTTTGCTAAGTAAGACGCTAAGCTACATCTCATTCATTGGGTTCTTCTCCTACAAGAATTCAACATTGAGATTCGCGATAAACAGGGGGCTGAGAATCTCGCTGTTGACCATCTTTCTTGACTTGAGAATCCTAATTTGAAAAAGGTCAATGAGTCGGATGTTAAAGACACGTTCCCTGATGAATTTTTGATGCGGGTCGAAAAGGACCCCGAAGTCCCATGGTTCGCAGACTTCGCAAATTATCTAGCCTCGGGTGTTCTTTAGAAGGGGTTTTCTTATCAGCAAAAGAAGAAATTCATTGTGGATTTAAAATATTACTTTTGGGATCACCCCCATCTTTTTCGAGTTTGTGCAGATCAAGTGATTCGTCGGTGTGTGTTTTGGAAAGATGCTTAACAAATTCTTGAGCATTGTCATCAAAGTCCCACCGGTGGTCACTATGGCCCAAGCCATGCCGCCAAGAAAGTGTTTGACTCGGGCTTTTATTGGCCCTTGATCTTTAAGAACACTCATGCTTTTGTCCACACTTGTGATGCATGCCAAAGAACTGGCACCTTTACCAAACGGGATGAGATGCCACAAACCGGCATCCAAGTGTGTGAGGTTTTCGATGTCTTGGAAATTGATTTCATGGGTCCATTCCCAATTTTCCACACATGCAAATATATCTTAGTAGCCGTCGATTATGTATCTAAGTGGGTGGTGGCCAAAGCTCTACCCACGAACGATGCACGGGTCGTGGTGAATTTCTTGAAGAATCTTTTCTCGCGCGCTTTGGAATTTCAAAGGTGCTCATTTCCGATCGTGGCACCCACTTTTCAAACCACCTTCTTGAAAAGGTGTTGAAGAAGTATGGTGTTACTCATAGGTTATCCACCGCTTATCACCCACAAACAAGTGGGCAAGTGGAGAATACTAATCGTGCATTGAAACATATCCTTGAAAAAACGGTTAATGATAATCCGAAGATGTGGCAATGCAAATTAGATGACGCATTGTGGGCCTTTTGAACCGCGTTCAAAATGCCTCTTGGGACCACACCGTTTCCACTCATTTATGGCAAAGTGTGCCATCTTCCGGTAGAGGTGGAACACAAAGCTTATTGGGCGTTAAAAAATGTGAATATGGATCTTGAAAAGGCGGGTGAGAATAGGCTTGTGCAACTAAATGAGCTTGATGAGTTGAGGTTAGATGCGTACGAGAACTCCTTTTTATATAAGGAGAAAACTAAACGTTGGCACGATGCCCGTTTACGAGAAAGGAAGGAGTTTGAACCAGGTCAAAAAGTCTTACTTTATAATTCAAGGTTCAAATTTTCACCGGGAAAACTTCGGTCACGATGGTCCGGTCCATTCGTGGTCAAACAAGCTTTTCCCGCCGGTCAGGTTGAGTTAATTGGAAGGATGGTGAAGGTTTTAAGATGAATGGTCATCGGATAAAGTTATACTATGAGGGGTTGAATGAAACAGAGGAGGACCTCACCTTTTACTCGAAAGATACTTGATCGCGGGACGGAGTCGAGTAAACGACTCATTAAAAAATCACCTTTGTAAATTTTTGTAAGTTTATCTTTGTAAGTTTTTGATAAAACCATAAAACCCAAAAACAATATAAAAACCTGGAAAAAAAAAATTTCAGCCTGGTCAAAATCTCGGCCGCATTAAAAATCTCGCGACCGTGATTCATTCACAGAAGTTGGTACATGAAAAATTCAAGAAATCACGGTCACGATTTTCATAGATTGCGGGCGCGATTCCTTCTTCGCGATCGCAATTGGGTTTCATGCGGTCGCGAGATGCTCGAATACATCAGGTCAAAAAAATTTAAAAAAATAAATCGCGAGCGAGATTTAGGCTTATGCGGTCGCGATCGGGGGCCGGCTGGGCTATTTTCTTTCCATCTATTTAATTTTTCTTTTTCATAACACACATACACAAACACTAGCGGCCTATTATCTCTCAACCCCAGTAACCTTAATCGATTTTTATCATCTTCAAATCAATGATTTTGCAAGAACTATGGCTCCTAAACTCAGATTGGTAAACATTTCATCCCACTTTCTTCTATTTCTTTTACTTTTGTGTTTAAAATTGCATGATTATATGGGTATTTGATAAAGATAAGTGTGGGGGATTAATTACTTGTTTAGGAGCCGATTTTGTTGTTGATTATGTGTTCTTAACATGATTATTGCTTGATGTTCATACTTTTATGCTTAAAAATTCAATTTTTGATTCTAGGGTTCATAAGCATGATGATTTGGGGCTTTTGGGTTTTGATGTTTGATTGATGAAATTGATGTGATAATATTGATTGTATGATTGTAGAAATTGCCATGAATCGTTGAATTGATTAATTTTTAATTTTAGGGTTCTTGAGTAATTTGGGGTTTTTGATGGTTGACTAAGTTTGACTTCTTGTTTATGATTAATGACAGTGATGAGTATATATGCTATGATATCATGCTTGATTTGTTTTATCATATGTTTAGCATGTATAATGTTTTTGGGAAGTCAAGTCTTCTTTTGCGATTTTGTTGAGTTTATTTATGAATGCTAGAGCTATTTGTCCACTTTGATTGAATAAGTTGGTTAGTTTGAAGTAAGTCTTTGCTTGATAATGATTGGTTATTGGAATGGTTAAATTGTTTGAAGGTCACTTGTATGCTATAGTTCATTACTAAATTGTTTTGCATATCTAGTGATGGTTCGATTTTGGGAAGTTTCCATGAGGTTTATAAGTTTCACTAACGCTAATGGTTTTTGTGCAACTTTGTTTTGTGTTTGCTTGATGTTTTGTAAGGCTCGAAAAGAAGCAAGCCTTCCACATCTAATGCGGCGGATGAGAATGAACAACTTCCTCCTCATCCATTCGAGTGCTTTATCATCGACCGCACGCACCCTTTCTTGAGGTGGCAACGCCGGGTGAATAACTATCATCATAGGATGAACATTTTACAAATGCTATACGAAAGAGATTGTATTGCGCCCCGTTTTCATGATTGGGCCCCCTTGGCTGAAGTGGGTGTGGAAGATGAAGTCAGAGGCAAGTTGGTTCAATACTATGAGGATGATTGGGGGAATGAATTTCAATACAACGATTGGGTTAAGTTCTTCCATTTGGATCATCCGATTTAAAAAGTTTGGTGCTTGAAGTTCTTTAGCACTTGTTCTTACATTGAAGGAACCAGGGATATCGATACTAAGGATTTCGTTACTTTTCAACTTGGTGGACAGTTTCATTCTATGACTTTGCGCGAGGTTGCCAGAGCATTGGGTATTTACACTGATCTTGAGATGTCAGCATCTCACTTCAAGGGTTATTTAGAGTCGGGTGAGATTTTTAAAGGGAAGGTTGATAAACACAATGATTGGAAGGTTATTGCAAACAAAAATAGGTTGGTAGCAAGTGTTAGCTCGTACACTCAAATCAAGGATTTTCGTCTCCGTGTTATTCGAAGGTTCATCTCTCACACCATTTCTCAGCGTGGACATAATACTGAGAAAGTTAGCATCCCGGATCTCTTCTATCTTATTCGTGATCTGGAGCGTCATGTCAACATCCCCTACTGTGTCATTTGGTCTCTTTGCATGCAAAGTTCGGGCCTTCGTCCGAACAGTTCGATGTGTGGGGGTGTTTATGTTACTTTGTTGGCTGAGTATTTGGGTATGTCTTCTACTGCAAAGGGGACCAAGAGATTGTATCCGGATATTACTACCGATGTTAGGTCAAGAACAGTGGGTGCACAGTTATATGAAGGGTGTAAGGTATTGGTCCAAGAGAGTAACAAGTGTGTGCGGTACATGGGTGTTCATCCGCAGGAGGAGGGTGATTTAACGGATCCGGAGGCGGAAGAACCTCCTGCGGCGGATGAAGAGATGCCTCAGGCTGAGAGTTCTAGTGATGTTGGTTTAACTTGTGCTTTTATCACTAATCAGTGTAGTGATATGCGGCTTTATACTGAGGGGCAGTTTACGGGTATGCGGAGTTATATTGATGATCGTTGCCGGGCAGATCGAGATTATTACGATGAACAAAACAGGTTGCTTTGTCAGCATGTTGATGATGGTAATGATAGGACCTAGTACAACAAGGCAGGTATTCAGGCGAATTTGCAGTGGCATGAGCATTCTTTCGATCTCTACCGTCAGGACCCGCAGAACTTCATACACCCGGTTGGACTGACTGGGTTCGTCCAAGGATGCTGTCACACCCCCAAATAGGGCCTGGGGTATTTGTGACTAATTATATCAAATCACAGTTATATAAACGAGAACGACTCTATATGAGACGTTATATTGAGTTTTGCAGCGGAAGATAAATAGGTAACATTGTATATAATGAACAACGCATTAAATATCTTTAATTGATATGATATGTAATGAAGACTCCAAGCATAGCAAGCAATCATCATCAATTTAGCAAGTGTAAGTCTTTCAAATTATCCATGAATGACTTGTTGAAATGTTGCTTTCAATTAGCAAATACACAGCGGAAGCATTATATAGGACCTGAGAATAAACATGCTTTAAAGTGTCAACATGAGGTTGAGTGAGTTCATAGATTTATCATAAATAATGATTTCAGTAATAGATTTATACCACAAGATTTTTATAGAAGTTGATCTCGCAGATCAAAAAGTTATGCCAGTTCGTGATATTTAGACTAAACGTTTAAAGTTTTCCCCGTGACAAGTTGTTCTGTCCTTGTCGGCTTAATTTCATTATTGTGTAATATAATGACTTGGTCAAATGTATCGGGGGCGTTACTCCCAATAGCGCTATCTATAATAATTCCGTTTGCCACTTTAGTTCATCTAGCAATTAATGATTTTACAAAGCAGGATTTGCATGTTTCAAATGAACACAATAAAAATACTCATGTTGGTCGCATAATAGTTTGTACTTGTGCCTATCATTTATAAAAATAGTACGTATATTCTCAGCCCTTAAATATAGATAAAAAGGGAGCAAATGAAAACTCACAAAAATAATTTAAAAAAGAGAGCAAATGAAACTAACAAAAAAATCAGTTTTAGTATTTGTATTCATTTCATAAAACAGTTATAAAATGGTGCATGTATTCTCAGCCCAAAAATATAGATAAAAAGAGAGCAAATGAAACTCACGATACTGTATTTTGTATTTCGTAGTAAATATGTGTATGATGGCACTGAACAAGTGCAGAGTTGTCCTCGGATTCACGAACCTATATCAAGTATATATATTAACACATATAATCGTAATCGAATAAGTATATATATATATATATATATATATATATATATATATATATATATATATATATTGCTTCACTTGTTATATATACTTATATATATATATTCTATATATAAGTATTTGTTTGGTAAAATATTATTAATGTTAATGAATTAATATTTGTACTATTTTGTAATAATAATAATAATATTAGTAGTAAAAATAATAATAATAGTAAGTAGTTTTTAATGAAAATGATAATAACAATAGTTCTTAATAATAATAAAAATACTCATTTTAACAATAAAATGATAATGAAAATAATAACTTTTGATAATAATACTTGATACTAGTAATAATAATAATGATAATACTAATAATTATAATGATAATACTAATAATTATAATGATACTTTTAATAATAATAATACTAATAAAGATAATCATATTAGTTATAATAATAATGATAACATTAATAATACTTATAAATATAAAATGATACTAGTACTAATAATAATGATAACAATAATTTGTATTGTTAAAATAATAATAATAATAATAATAATTTTAATCATAATAATGATAATGATATTTAAAATGATAACAATATTTAGTAATAACAAGAGTAATAATAATAATATTACTTGTAAATATAATTATGATAAATGATAACTAGTACTTTTTCAATAATAATAATTATAATACTTAATAATAATAATAGTAATAATACTAATAATAATAATAATAATACTTAATAATAATAATAATAATAATAATAATAATAATAATAATAATAATAATAATGATAATAATAAATAATAAAGATAGACTACCTTCAAAACAGGCTTTAAAAAAAATAGACGCCAACGCCCGGGCTCGAACCCGCGACCTCTAGCTCACTCGTAACACCTCTTAACCTTCTGAACTAGTCTGTATTTCTGTTTTAAATTCCCTTCTATTTTATTTATATCTTTTTCTGTTCTATCTCTTCTTCTTCATCTTCTAATCGACCAGACACCATTCTTAACAACAACTAAATTTTTGTTTTGGGTTTAGGGATTACAAAGAACAGATTAAAAACGTATTGTGATTAACAGACACGAGAGAAAAATTAAAACAAATCAAGAACAACAGTAGCTGTCTGATCGAAAACAAATATAAAGAACTTAAAATCAATTTTAAATTTTTAGGACGTTTTAGATAAAAATTATAACACAAAATATGTTTTAAATCACTCCTAGAATCTTCCCCAAGCATCAATTTAACAGGAAACTTCATATAGAACTCTAATTGTAGGATAAACAATCGTTTGAATTTTTAAAATTTATACTTTGACTCGAAAATTTGAATTCGATAGGACGAATTAGGATTTGAAATTTTGCAGAAAGATTACGTGAAAGAATCCTAACATGATTGCATTTACAGTTTTTGACAAATCGTTCAAATTTGATTTATGAGCAAATATGGAAGAACAGAGGTATACGGCAAAAAAAATAAATAAATTTCTATCTTGTTTTTTAATTTGCAGTAGGTATTTGGATGTGAGAATAACAGATGGAAATTGCTAGTGTTATAGCAATGGGGATTCGATTGGATCCAAACTAAAAACCAGTAGCAAATCAAAAAAATATCACGATCAAATTTTAAAAGAATCACGATTAAAAAAAAATATCACGATCTTAATAAAAAATAAAAAGGCAGATTTGATTTACAAAATATATTACTACTTAGTTAAATATTTTTGACTTTCTAATTTATTTTAAATTTTTAATTAATTATTAATAGATATATCAATAATAATAATAATAATACTATTTATAATAAAAAATACTAATACTAATAATAATAGAAATAATAATAATATTAATAATAATAATACTATTAATAATAATTATATTACTAATAATATGTAATATTAATTATAATGAAGATGATTATAATTATAATATTATTAATGATAAAAATAATATTACTTTCACAATAATAAAAATTAATACAAATGTTAATAATGATATTAATAATAATAATAATATAACATATATATGTTAACTTGTAATTAAATTCAATATATTAATATTATATATAATATATAACATATCTTAAATATTTAATACTTATACATTTTATATTTTAATATATTTATTATGTATAGAAATTATATGTGTGTGTATATATATATATATATATATATATATATATATATATATATATATATATATATATATATATATATACATACATATTTATTTACACACAAGGTTCGTGAATCGTCGGGAATAGTCGAAAGGTAATTGAACAGTTCAAAATTTTGAGATTCAGTTTAACTGACTTTGATTATCGTGTCAGAATTAAGTTTAAATTTAATCAGAAATTTTTGGGTTGTCATAGTACCTACCCGTTAAAAGAAATTTCATCCCGAAATTTAGTTGTTGCCATCAGTCGGCGTTGTTCGTACATAGACGAGGATATTTACGTTTTAGTTGGTCTTCACGTTCCCAGGTATACTCGGAACTTTTCGTGAATTCCAACGGATAGAATATTATTTTGTTTCAAGCGTTTAAGTCATACGAACCATAAATTCTACAGGTTCTTCAATGAAGTGCATTTTATTATTAATGCAGAGATCATTCAAAATGATGATGTTATACAAGTCATTTCAGTAAATTGGATACATGAAATGTGTTATGAATAATATTGAGCTCATTTAAACCTTGAGCGCTTATGCCACAATATTAGGGCAGACAAAATAGAGAGCAGTTCATGAAAATCACAGTCATGAAATTTGATAGGGATTTTCTTTGTTTACAACAAGAATATTTTAATGATGAATATGAGTTGAAAAATAAAGTTTTATCACTATTGAATAATATGGATAAAATGATTTGATTATATGAAGAGTATAAACGAAGCTATCGTAAAAGAGTGAATGAGAAAATTAAATGTTCACCTTAACTTTTGACGTAGTCATGATTGATTTCTGGAATTCAAGGGATTAAAGGAAATCTTCGTAATCTATAAGATTTGATTCTCCGGTATTTACGAAAATTTTGGGATTTCTTTGATTAAATGCGGTGAATTGAATCGATTTCTGTGTTTGGAATTTTGCTATAAATTAGCTTCTTCCGCTTCATTATCTTCACCACTTCTATACTTTCTTCCTCACTTCATACTTCCAAAGATTAAGGAAATGCTTAATCCAGTTCTGATCCTTGTTATTATATTGACCATATATACAGTCATTCTTCTTTTTCATTTACCACCAGAGGAATTTTTTTTCTTCTACTATTCCCTTGGGGTTATAATGTTTTTAATTCTCCCGTGTCTTTACGTTGCAATACGTATTGATATACACGGTTAATAATTTATGTGTTGTTATCAGGCTTTATATTTTTCCTTATATTTCGGAGCTCTTTGCCTTTTTATTCTCTTCTCGACTCTAAGTAAAGCGAGTAATGGTCCAGAATTTGTAGGTATGAAGTTTCGAATGATCATAATATATAAAGTAGAAAGGAATGGTAATAGCATGATTTGATTTGTCAAATTAACAGAATATCCGGAAAAGATCGAATCATCAAGAAAAATATTTTCTTGATATGTTTAGAGGTTAAATAGAATGTAAGAGTCGTGTAACATGGCGAATGATAATTATAAAGTCTATGAATCATCATCTTCCATTAAAAATTTAGCCTGACTTACTGTAATATAATCACGTTGGCCTGACGTCATTATATTATACTAACTCATGCTTCAATTCCCAACGCTACTTCAAAAATCATTCATAATTTATACTTAGATTTTACAGAAGTTTCCAATATAATGTAATACAGATAGCACGAAGAGGTATATAATTTCGGACGAGAATATTTATGAAAATATCTTCAGAAATATCGAAGATATTTATGATGATATTTTGGAATTTCTAAGTTAAAAAGTTGATGAAGAAAAGTTTTCTGCAAGCTTTTAACATGACTTCGAAGCAAGATATTCTCTAAAGATTTCATCGGATCCAGAATTACCTGGATTCTTTGAATATAGGGTTTGGTCCTTGTATTTGTCCTTGGTCTCCTCCATGGTTAGCTCAATCCGTTTTTCAGTTCCAAATCTGAGCTTTTTCAATACGTCATTCTTTATCATCAAACTTTTGGCCATTAAGACCATCTATAGCTTTTGCTGCTTCGTCAGCATTCTCAAGGTTAACGAATCTGAATCATTGATTATCAATCCGAGATGGTTTCAAGAAATTTTATTTTTAGATGATTAAACGCTGATTGTAATCGTCAACGGATCTAATGGTTGACGAATAGGCGTTGTTGATTTCAAAAGTAATGAATGATAATTTCAGTGATTTGATGTGATAATTCATCATAGAATACGAATGAATATAATTCATGAATGTAGTGATCTTTAGGAAGATAACACCTGCTAAAGTTTTACTTGGATTTTGATATGTCAAAATCAGAATATGTAATTGAAAATGGTTGTTCTTTAGTGAATGGATATATATATCTTATGAATGTAAGTAGTATAGTTAATATTTGCTGAATCAGAATGGAAGAAGACAAAATCGCTGAAATGGTCCCTGTGGTTTGTACCAAAAAGCTGATTTAGTCCCTATGCTTTTTTTTGATGGATTTCGTCCTCGTAGTTTGCAAATGTTGCTGATTTCTTCCCTTTGACTGACGGACGTCTAATTTCACCGTTAAATGAATGCATGTGAGGGTAAAATTGTCATTTTAACTTTCTCCTTTGTTCACCTTCTTCTCCATCTCATTTTCTTCTTTATTCATCCCCAAATCATAAACCCTAACTTTTAAAATCAATTTCAAATCTAAATCTAAATCCTAAAAATAAAATACAAATTAAAAACACCAACCAAATACAAATTAAAAACACTGAATTCAAATCTAAACCCTAAAATTACATGAATAAATCTTTAGATTAAAAAAAGGATAAAATAAATAGCATCGATGTAGGAATAGAACATATAATGAATGGGATGAAAAACTAAAAGTCAAATTAATTCACTTGCACTCTTTCTCACCAAAACATCTAACGTACCTTAACTTTAGGCGATTCTATCACATCATTTGTTTCTAATTTTCGTCAACATCACTTGTGGAAATCAAACACTTTTATCCTTACATCAAATGATTATAAAAAATAATAAATAAAGTACACAAAGTAGACGCAAAGCAACAAAACCCAGATGAAGAAAATGGAAATGGAGTGAGCGTTGCTATTTCATCGGAATGAAAATGGAGTGTTGCAGGTTCGGAGATCTCGGATGACGACGGTGCGTTTGTGACTTTACTGCTCCGGTCATTTTCTTCGACGAATATTCCGACCGTTTGTGACTTTATTGCAGGTGCGTTTGTGACGAAAATTCCGGTCAAATCCACAACTCCGGTCGTCTTCTTCGACAAAAATTCCGGCCAAATCCACAACAGATCCTTTTTCAGATCTGAACGCAAACCACCTGCAACCACCACAACGGCGAAACTCAAACCTGATCGTTGGTTCGGGTTGATTCCATATCTGTTTTCTCTTAAGAAACACAAGCGATTTTCAGATCTGTTTATCAAATCAATTTTCGGTAAGTTTCAGATCCGGGTTATGTGGGTGTGTTTGTGTTTATGGGAGAGAATGAAAGTTAAATCTGAATGAAAGTTAATAGATGATCATAACGATATAGTTGATGGAAGTTAATTAAAAGAGTGGAAGTTACTTCAATAGTTGTTAGGTGGGTTTGATTGTGGAAGAGAATGTAGTAGCAGTAATAATAAAAAAGGAATGTGAAGGAGGTTATTTTTTAATTTGTGTGGTAAATGGAATGCCACATCACATATTCATGTGAAAAAAGAATGAAGAGGGTAGTAATAATATAATAATAAAAGATAAAAAGACTATAGTACCCTCACATGCATTGCACATGACCCTATTTTAACGACTAATTTAGACGGCCGTCAGTCAAAGGGACGAAATCAGCAACATTTGCAAACTACGAGGACGAAATCCATCAAAAAAAACCATAGGGACTAAATCAGCTTTTTGTTTCAAACCATAGGAACCATTTCAGCGATTTTGTCATGAAAGAATGTACAATGTAATATATTACTGTGAGATATAAATATGTCTCGGGTATTACCTACCCATTAAAATATTTTCACAATTAACAGTTTGTACAAAAGAATTTTTTTAATTACAATCTTTATGAAGATATATGTTCATATATGTATTCTTCAGATATAATATAGATTTAATGAGTTAATATAATATTAAACTCATTCGATTTGCGGTTGTAACGAGAATAAATAATCTTCAAGACTTGATAGATTACATAATCGTAGGGAATATTTCTCTAATGAAGTTATGAATCAATACTTCATCGTTCATTGTTATTGATATATCTCGGTATATGATGCTGGTGCTCGTGGATTTCTTATGAAATTCGCAAGCACGAATGATGTTTTTCTAGAAAGTTTCAAGTACATCGAAAATAGGAGTGTAAGATCAAACATGTATTTGAATAATACACTTGGTTTATAATGAAATGGAGTTTATTGTGCTGAAGCAGTGATTAATGATTGTTAAGTCATTAATGAAGGATGTACATCATAGCATATTAGTGATATGATTTAACCAAGTAGTACATACTAGTTAAGATTCACACGTAATAGCTTAGCACGAAAAGATTTATTATATATATATATATATATATATATATATATATATATATATATATATATATATATATATATATATATATATATATATATATATATATATATATATATATATATATATATATATATATAAAGTATACATATATAATTCTTTAGGAAGAATGAGTCAATACATCTTAGCTCATTATTACTAATATTCCTTTATATCTATGGGCATATGATGTTGATGTTTGAGGTACAGATTGTGGTGTTGAGGCGTGGGATGCGGATGTTGTTGTTGGTGAAGCTGATGATGTTGATGCTGTTGCTGATTCTGGTGCTTACAGTGCTTATGTTGTTGGTGATGTTGGTGGTACTGATGATACTGGTGGTGATGCTGGTTATGCTGCTGGTGCTGCTGATGCTTGTAGAATTCGCACCATATTCTCCAGAGCCACCACTCGAGTGCGAAGCTCGTTGACTTCTTCTACTATTCCGGGATGATTGGCGGTTCGGACAAGGGGATGAATAAGATCTAGAATTTTCGATATTATATATTCGTGATGGGATATTCTGGAAATGAGGGTGAAAGTGGTGAATTTGGTTGGAGGAAGGGATCTCCTTCTTCTCGTCTCCATTGATTGAGTCGGCTACGAACCCATCCTCAATTCATCCAGAATAGATGATGGCTAATTGGTTCATTTGTTCCGGTTACGCTGCCATTGGAGCTTGAGGAATCAGATGAGAAATCCATATTATGTGATTGGATAAGGGTTTCGATATGAGATGAGTTGTTGAATACTGAATGATATATTCGTTTCCTTGAATACGTATGTATAGCAAAAAGATTTTCGTAATTTACGTAGGGAATTTAGGAAAAGTGTTAGACAAAGTCTATTGGGATAGATATGATAAGATATGATTTGTCTATACTCCAATAATGGCAGTATGACGTGTCGAGATCATAAAATGATAAGTATGTTATCTAATAATCTTTCGATTAAAGACTTTCAATTCGTATACTGTGATAACCCAATGACATTTTTCAGTTCGCAAACCGATGCATAAAGGCATAAGGCATATAGGTACGTGATATATAACAGGGAGTTATATACGTTTGAGTATGAATAGTAACAATTATAGGAGTTTCAAAAATCATGGATAATATTTCATGTAATACATATGTAATACACAAAACTATGATAAATGACATAAGAATGTCAAGAATTTCTGAAATCATGGTGTTGCATTTAAATTCGGTGGCGTAATTGGATAGTCCTTAGGAAAGTGAGCAGAGTTCTTAGGTTGGCTCGGCATTCTAGGATAAGTAAAGTTTCTAAAGTATAGTGTAGCATTTATCAATTAAAGGCAACAATTATAAGCACTATGGTCAAGGAAAGTTGTAGTCCTATATTGCTAAGGTACCTAATTGTATAAGGCACACTTAAAATGCAATCCTGGTTCTCTACAATAAAACTGCTCTGATACCAATCTCTGTCACACCCCCAAATAGGGCCTGGGGTATTTGTGACTAATTATATCAAATCACAGTTGTATAAAAGAGAACGACTCTATATGAGACGTTATATTGAGTTTTACAGCGGAAGATAAATAGGTTACATTGTATATAATGAACAACGCATTAAATGTCTTTAATTGATATAATATGTAATGAAGACTCCAAGCATAGCAAGCAATCATCATCAATTTAGCAAGTGTAAGTCTTTCAAATTATCCATGAATGACTTGTTGAAATGTTACTTTCAATTAGCAAATACACAGCGGAAGCATTATGTAGGACCTGAGAATAAACATGCTTTAAAGTGTCAACACAAGGTTGAGTGAGTTCATAGGTTTATCATAAATATTGATTTCAGTAATAGATTTAGACCACAAGATTTTTATAGAAGTTGATCTCGCAGATCAAAAAGTTATGCAAGTTCGTGATATTTAGACTAAACGTTTAAAGTTTGCCCCGTGACAAGTTCTTCTGTCCTTGTCGGTTTAATTTCATTATTGAGTAATACAATGACTTGGTCAAATGTATCGGGGACGTTACTCCTAATAGCGCTATCTATAATAATTCCGTTTGCCACTTTAGTTCATCTAGCAATTAATGATATTACAAAGCCAGGATTTGCATGTTTCAAATGAACACAATAAAAATACTCATGTTGGTCGCATAATAGTTTGTACTTGTGTCTATCATTTATAAAAATAGTACATATATTCTCAGCCCAAAAATATAGATAAAAAGGGAGCAAATGAAAACTCACAAAAATAATTTAAAAAGGGAGCAAATGAAACTAATGCAAAAATCAGTTTTAGTATTTGTATTCATTTCATAAAACAGTTATAAAATAGTGCATGTATTCTCAGCCCAAAAATATAGATAAAAAGAGAGCAAATGAAACTCACGATACTGTATTTTGTATTTCGTAGTAAATATGTGTATAATGGCACTGAACAAGTGCAGAGTTGTTCTCGGATTCACGAACCTATATCAAGTATATATATATTAACACATATACTCGTAATCGAATAAGTATATATATATTACTTCACTTGTTATATATAAATATATATATATATATATATATATATATATATATATATATATATATATATATATATATATATATATATATATATATATATATATATATATATATATATATATATATATATATATTCTATATATTAGTATTTGTTTGGTAAAATATTATTAATGTTAATGAATAAATAGTTGTACTATTTTGTAATAATAATAATAATATTAGTAGTAAAAATAATAATAATAGTAAGTAGTTTTAAATGAAAATGATAATAACAATAGTTCTTAATAATAATAAAAATACTCATTTTAACAATAAAATGATAATGAAAATAATAACTTTTGATAATAGTACTTGATACTAGTAATAATAATAATAATGATAATACTAATAATTATAATGATAATACTAATAATTATAATGATACTTTTAATAATAATAATAATACTAATAAAGATAATCATATTAGTAATAATAATAATGATAACATTAATAATACTTATAAATATAAAATGATACTAGTACTAATAATAATAATGATAACAATAATTTGTATTGTTAAAATAATAATAATAATAATAATAATAATAATAATAATAATAATAATAATAATAATAATAATAATAATAATAATTTTAATCATAATAATGATAATGTTATTTAAATTGATAATAATATTTAGTAATAACAACAATAATAATAATAATATTACTTGTAAATATAATTATGATAAATGATAACTAGTACTTTTTCAATAATAATAATTATAATACTTTATAATAATAATAGTAATAATACTAATAATAATAATACTAATACTTAATAATAACAATAATAATAATAATAACAACAACAATAATAATAATAATAATAATAATAATAATAATAATAATAATAATAATAATAATAATAAATAATAAATAATAATAATAAAGATAGACTACCTTCAAAACATGCTTTAAAAAAAATAGACGCCAACGCCCGGGCTTGAACCCGCAACCTCTAGCTCAGTCGTAACAACTAAATTTTTGTTTTGGGTTTGGGGATTACAAAGAACAGATTAAAAACGTGTTGTGATTAACAGACGCGAGAGAAAAATTAAAACAAATCAAGAACAGCAGTAGCTGTCTGATCGAAAACAAATATAAAGAACTCAAAATCAATTTTAAATTTTTAGGACGTTTTAGATAAAAATTATAACAAAAAATATTTTTTAAATCACTCCTAGAATCTTCCCCAAGCATCAATTTAATAGGAAACATCATAAAGAACTCGAATTTTAGGATAAACAATCGTTTGACTTTTTAAAATTTATACTTTGACTCGAAAATTTGAATTCGATAGGACGAATTAGGATTTGAAATTTTGCAGAAAGATTATGTGAAAGAATCCTAACATGATTGCATTTACAGTTTTTGACAAATCGTTTGAATTCAATTTATGAACAAAAATGGAAGAACAGAGGTATACGGCAAAATAAATAAATAAATAAATTTTTGTATTGTTTTATAATTTGCAGTAGGTATTTGGATGTGAGAATAACAGATGGAAATTGCTAGTGTTATAGCAATGGGGATTCATTGGATCCAAACTAAAAACCAGTAGCAAATTAAAAAAATATAACGATCAAATTTTAAAAGAATCACGATTAAAAAAAATATCACGATCTTAATAAAAAATAAAAAGCAGATTTGATTTATAAAATATATTACCGCTTAGTTCAATATTTTTGACTTTCTAATTTATTTTAAATTTTTAATTAATTATTAATAGATATATCAATAATAATAATAATACTATTTATAATAAAAATACTAATACTAATAATAATAAAAATAATAATAATACTATTAATAATAATTATATTACTAATAATATGTAATATTAATTATAATGAAGATGATTATAATTATAATATTATTAATGATAAAAATAATATTACTTACACAATAATAAAAATTAATACAAATGTTAATAATGATATTAATAATAATAATAATAATATAACATATATATGTTAACTTGTAATTAAATTCAATATATTAATATTATATATAATTTATAACATATCTTGAATATTTAATACTTATGCATTTTATATTTTAATATATTTATTATGTATAGAAATTATATATGTATATATATATATATATATATATATATATATATATATATATATATATATATATATATACATACATACATACATATTTATTTACACACAAGGTTCGTGAATCGTCCGGAATAGTCGAAAGGTAATTGAACAGTTCAAAATTTTGAGATTCTGTTTAACTGACTTTGATTATCGTGTCAGAATTAAGTTTAAATTTAATTAGAAATTTTCGCGTTGTCATAGATGCCTCAGCCTTCTTATTATTATGATTCAGCATTTGCCCAAGCCCAAGCTGCTCACCAGCTAGCAATGCAGCAACAACACCAGCAGTAGTACCAACAGAACCAGGATCAGCAAAACCCAGGACCAAGTGATGGGTCCTTTTGGGGTTCTTTTGAGCAGCTTTTATGATAGTGGCTAGTTTGTGCGTGTTTGGTTTAAGACTATTTCCTTTATTTATTTGTATTCTAGATGACTGTATTTGATATAGTTAAAACTTTGTACTTGGATATTTGATGGGGCGTTTCGGTACCTCGGTGGTACCACCCCATCCCTTGCATGTTTGTTTGGTATGCTATTCGCAGTTTCTGATGATTTGCATGCTGTTAATTTTCAAAGACTATCATTAAGTTTAGCAATTTATTTTGCATTTGAAGATTATTGTGTGATTGATGTTCGAGTGGATGCCGATGTTCTTATGCTGGAAGTAAGTTCAGCGCCATCGTGCACCGTCTCTTCATGATCTTCGGATCTAAAAATCTGAGTTTTCTTTTTCTTTTTCCCTTTTCACTATTGTCCTCTCGAATTTATCTTTGATTATCTGATTTCATGTAAACGAGGGCATTACATGATCTTAAGTGTGTGTATGTGTGGGGGGGGGGATAGATCCTCGCGAACATTTGTTACCAATCTGAAAATTTATGAACTTTTTGAAGGGTTTTTGATTAAAAATAAGGAAGCAAAGTCTTCCAGGATGTTAAAAATCCAAATTGTAGGATGATTCAAGTCCATACGTGAAGGAAGTTAAGTCTTCCGATAGTCGTCTTACTTGGTGTAGGAGACTTCCTAATCTACGTCATTTTATACTGACATTGGTTAATGTATCATTTCACCATGTATTACACCGATGTATCGTACTGTGGGAAGAGGAGCCTTGAGCTTCAACCTATGCTGTCTTCTTGATGAAAAGCAATGGCTTCGTGCTAGTGTTACTAGACAACACACGCCATGGTCAAAAGCCGTGGTACCCTTTCAAATACGGGAATATAGTATCTGCTTCCTACATTCTCTCAAAACTAGCATAAAAGCTAGATGCGTGGGAAGTGGGGTCCAAGGACCTTTGAAACACACCCGTCCATATTACTATAAACGCAGTACATTCTCATTGGTCCATAGCGAGGTATTTGACCTCTATATGATACGTTTTAGAAAATATTGCATTCGTTTCATAAAAAGCACATCATTATTATACATAATGCATGTTTTAAATAAGTGGGTGATTATTTAAGAAATAATCCCCAAAATACATCGGTTTCCAAATACTACACACGTAACGTAACAGTCGAATATAATACATGAGAAAGGTTTTATTGAATGCAACACTTTATTTAAATAAAAGTATGAGACTCCATGCACAACTTGCTCAGATAATGCAACAGCGAAAGACTTTCTTATGGACCTGAGAATAAACATGCGTAAACAGTGAACACAAAGGTTGGTGAGATATATAGGTTTATCATCAATATAAATATAGACCACAAGATTTCATAGTTATAAATATATGTACACTCGCAAGTGTATAAAAGTATTCTATAAGTTGTTGAGCGCTTCGGTAACCATACTTAACCATTAATGTGGCATATTCCCTTTATTATGAAATCTCTCTACACTGTACCAAGTGTAGTAAAAATGAAGTACTATGCAACCGTTTACGACACTAGAGCGACTAGCCCGGTTGGGGTTGTCAAACCCGATAGATCTATCAATAGGATTCGCGTGTACATGTTCTTACAACATGTAAATATTAGTTACCAAGCTATTAGGGAAGATATGCAAAGTGGTACAACTCAACGTAGAATATATTTAAGTACTTGTGTCTAAGGCGTAAAACATAAAATGCATGTATTCTCATCCTAAAATATTTGTAGAGTTTAAAAATGGGACTATATACTCACAGTAGTAAAAGTATATTAATAATAAGTTTTCAACTTATTAAAAATATGACCGGCGTCCTTGGATTCACGAACCTATAACAATAATAACGATTCAGATAATAATACGACATATGAATAAAATAAAGCAAGTTCATAGAATACTTATATAATAATTTTTAACATTTTATGTTAGTAGTACATCGTTAGTAGTCCTTTGTTAGTAGTCCAAAATAGTCCGAAAAGTCCAACAGTCCAATAATCGGTATATATATATATACATAATCTTAGAATTACCCCACGACGTATTGTATGCGTATTGTCTTTGCATCAACCCAGAGACGTATTGTATACGTATTATCTTAGAATTAACTAAGATGTATTGTGTACGTTTTGTCTTAGGATTTATCAAAACGTATTGTATACTTATTGTGTTAGGACGTACCAAGAATATTATTATACATATATACAATCACATAATTAACCAAGATTATAATATTTTGTTATACTACTGATAAAATGTCTAAATATATATAGAATATAGGAAAAGTTAACAAGGATATGGTTAATATAGTTTTTATAATATAAATTTCGTCCATACAACGTTAATTTTAGCAGATTTTGTTTTCCTCGCCAAATATTCATTACAACTCCGTTTAAAGTGAATGAAATTGCTGTGGATTCATTAAGAAGTAAATTTTAAAAAACCAATTCGAATAGTTCATCCCAAGTAGTAATTTTTAGAGGTTTACCCTCTTTTTGTGTCGGTGGACAGATTTAGAAAAATCCCGGCATCCACCCAATATATGATTTTTGATAAAATACTTCCACTTTGTCTAAAATCATGAAACAAATACTGGAAGTCTTATTTACATATATTAACATATTTCCAAAGTCTTAGCTTCGAACTAAAAGTCTATGATAGGTTTTTAATTCCCAACCCAAAACAGCCCGCTTTTTACCGAATGGAGATTAAAGGATATATGTTAAGTTTCAAGGTGTTCTTCATATGTACAAGTTATAAGTTCTTATATTAACTTAATATAACATCATAATACATATAAATAAGTGTTATTAAAGTTAAGTTAGAAGGATTAGATTAGTTCTTCAAACAAGTTTAGAATCAACTAAACTATGTTCTAGTTTATAAACTCTTATATAGATAGCTATAAACATATGAATTGAACAAGAGTTGAAGTAGAGTTTTTACCTCAAGTTTAGAATGTAAAGTTGCTGGAAAGAAGTAGTAGAACAAAACTTGAGAGAGTTCTTGCAAGTGTGTGTGAAAGTTGGAAGTAAAATTTGGAAAATGAATGTGTAAAAATGAGTTAGAAATGGTGCGTATTTATAGGCTTGAAAATTTGGTTTTTAGTGAAAATATCTAAGATAAGTTAAAATGTATTAAGTCATGCATGACATATTAAATTGATTAGGTCATGGATGACATATTAAACAAATAATTGCAGATTTCTATTGGTATATACCAA
The DNA here is from genome assembly GCF_046630445.1 of Rutidosis leptorrhynchoides. Lineage (NCBI taxonomy): Eukaryota > Viridiplantae > Streptophyta > Magnoliopsida > Asterales > Asteraceae > Rutidosis > Rutidosis leptorrhynchoides. Next base: position 316,644,678 of record NC_092343.1, read on the forward strand.
TAGTAAATACTTCTAGAAGCTGTGTATAATACGGGTAAAAATAGCGTATGAATGTGAGTAGATTTCTTTGAGGAAATTGAACCGAAATATGAGTATATCTATCCTTTATATGTATTGGTATATTATAAAGTGTATTCAATACTTGTAAGGATGTATTTACACTCGTAATACATTATATGTAAATACATTTTAACATAAGTTAATTACTTCGTTTAATTAGTAATATATATATTGTTTGAAAACTCTTTAAATTAGTAATATGAAAATATATATAATACTTTGTTAATATACTTAATGAGATATTTAATTATCATATTTTCAAGTTAAATATATATAAATCCATATATATATATATATATATATATATATATATATATATATATATATATATATACACAATAATTAAACAATTAAATCAAGTTATGACGAATCGTCGGAATAAAAGGGTGACAAAAAGCTTGTGTAAAGCTATTTTTGGAGGTTCAAGATTTATTAAAATTCATTGCTTATCAAGTCGGAATTATATAAAGATTAAGTTTAAATTTGGTCGGAAATTTTCGGGTCGTCACAGTACCTACCTGTTAAAGAAATTTCGTCTCGAAATTTGATCGAAGTAGTCATGGCTAATAATAAGAATGTTATTATGACGAATATAAGTTGATTCATAGGGTTTTATCATGATTGAGAAATATGGATAAAATAATTCGATTAATCGAAACGTATGAGTGAAGCTATCGTAAAAGAGTGAAATGAGAAAATAGGGATTCGTCTTATCTTTTGACGTCATCACGGTTGATCTCCTGATTAAAGAAAATCTTTGTAATCTATATAAGATTTGATTCTTCGACGATTAAGGAAATTATGATACTCTTCGATTTAATGCAATAATCTGTCTCGATTTCTCTGTCGGATATTTTACTATAAATCAACCTCCTACGTTTCCTTATTTCCACATCTCCCATCTTTTATACTTTCTTCCTTTCTTCGTACTTCCAAAACATTCGTCAATATGTTCCATCCAGTTTTAATTCTTGATATATTCTTGACTATCACATCTGTCATTCTTCATCTTCATCTTCCACCGGAGGAATCCGTTAACTTCTACTATACTCTTGGGTTTATAGTGTTCTTAGTTTTCCCGTGTCTTTATATTGCTATACGCATCGATATACACGGTTTGTAATTTCTGTGTTGTCTTCGTGCTTATATTTTTCCTTATATTTTGGAGTTTCATGCTTCCGTCTTCTTTTCCCGACTTCAAGTCAAGTGAATAAGGGTCTAGAATTCATAGATATGAAATTCGGAATGAACATAGCTAATGCTCTAAGAGAGAAATTGTAATAGTACAATTTGACTTGTGAAATTACCAGAATCCAAAGGAAAAGATATAACTATTAAGAGAATATGTTCTTGATATGTTTAGAGATTAGATTGAATGTAAGAGTCGTGTAACATGGCACATGATGACGTTATGGTATGTGAATCATCATGTTTCATTAGAAACTCAGCATGACTTACTGTAATATAATCACGTTGATCAAGTGTCATTATATTATACTAACTCATGCTTCAGTTCCCAACATTACTTCAAAAACATTCATACTTTACACTCAGAGGTTTCAGATGTTTAGAAACTAAAACAGTTTCCTTTATGATGTGCTACAGATAACGCGAGGGCATAAATGATTTCAGATAAGAATGGTTATGAAAATATCTTCAGAAATATGGAGGATATTTATAATGGAAGATACGATGATATCTTAGATTATTTAAGATAAGAGGATGATGAAGAATATTGTCCGCAAGGGGTTTAGAGTAAGGAGCAAGGTATTTGCTAAGAATTTTAGTAGACACTGAATCATTTGGATTCTTTGAAGGTAGATTTCGTGTTTGTAATTTATTCACAGCCTCCTTCATAGTTTGCTCAATCCATTTTCTAGTTCCAAACCTTCTCTTTTTCTGAGCTTTGCCAACATACTATTATTTATCATCAACTTTTGACTGTTACAGTTGTCTACAGTTTTTGCTTCTCCTTTCAGCTTTTTCAAAACTTCATAGTACTGATTCGTAGGCAAAAGTGCTATTCCGGATTTTAGAATTATAATTCAAGGAGATAACATTATATGTATATGAAGAAATGATGTGAGATTCAAGAATAATTATTGATGCTTCTGGGGTTTGGTATGACAATTATTGTTACAAGATGTAAATGGGTACATGACAAGGTTTTATAGTGATCTTTCAGAGAGATTTAAGTCAAATAGCAATAAAGTTACTGGTAAGCTTACTACTAATGTGGTGGAATATAAAAGGTTCCCCGGTAACGATGGCGAAAAGACAACGTATATATCAAGGTTATAATAAGGCTACTCCGGATGAAAAGTTGAAGTTGTCTTTTTGGAGCTGTGATAAAATTCGCTATTTTGAAAAGGAATTGTAAAGTTATTTTAGATAATAATAATGCTAAAGGATCTAACATGGATACGTGTTGCACCTTTGCTTAGGTTCAAGTGTCCTCCGGATGCATATCTATATGCATATATTCTTCGTATGTATCGTGTGATTGGTTCATTCTCTCGATTGTTCCTTAGTTGAGATGTTTTCAAGAATTTTGAAGGGTTTAGACGCAGGTTGTCATCGTCAATATCCGTATAATGAATTCATCGTGAATCTTGAATGATACGAATATCTTTATGAGTTTTGTGAATGAAAGTGATGTTCTAGTATAGTTTGAATTTAAAGTATGATTTTGAAGGATGTAGGAATCTAAGAGTAATGTTATCTGTTTAATCTTGACTTGGATTCTGATCTGTCAAAACCAGAACATGTAATTGAATTTGAATGGGAATGGCTATTCTGGTTTCTATGAAAGAATGTATATTGCTGTGAAAGTAGTGAGTATGGTTAATGATTATTGAATCAGAATTGAAGAATGTACATTATAACATATTACTTGTGAATTTGTATAATTCTAGGGTATTACCTACCCGTTAAAGTTTCACAAGTAATATTTTGTACAAGAGAATTTTTATTACAGTCTTTATGAAAATATATGTTTTTATATTTTTTGCAGATGTAATATAGATTTAATGAGTTAATATACTATTAAACTCATTTGTTTTTTGCTGGAGCTAGAATGAATAACCCCTAAAACTTTAGAGATTACATAATTTTTGCGGAGTATTTCTTCAACGTAAATGAAATTATGAATCAATACTTCATTATTCATTTTTATTGATATTTCCTCGGTGATTGATGTTGGTGTTCGTAGAATTCTTGTGAACTTCACAAGACACGAATGACAATTTCTTAGAAAGTTTCGAGTACATCGAAAATGAAAGTGTGAAATCTAACACGTACTCGAACAATACACTTGGTTTATTATGAAATAGAATCTATTGAGTTAAAGCAGAGATTATAATTAATGATTGTTAAGTCATTAACGAAGGATGTACATCATAGCATATTAGTAATATGAATTAACCGAGTAGTATCTACCCTTTAACATTCACACCTAATAGCTTAGTACGAAAAGATATATTGTGGTTTAAAAACTCATATATATATATATAAAATATACATATAAATTTTTTTTCGGAGAAAATGAGTTAATACTTCATAACTCGTTGATACAATATGCTCGTTCTTGATTTGTGATGATGTCGGTGATTATGGAACTGGCAGAGGTTGTGATGTTGTAGGTGCTGCTGGTACTGGTGATGCTATCGGTACTGCTGGTGCTGCTTGTATAACAAGTCTTTTTTTGTAACGCACGCACCATTCCTGTCAGGGTTTCTATTCTCCCCTCTATCATCTCTATCCATCCACTCATCTTGATTTACGGTTATGATTAAAATAAATAATCTCTAAAACATTAGAGATTACATAATCACCGTAGAATATTTCTCCAATGAAGTTATGAATCAAATATTCATCGTTTGATGTTGTTAGTATTCCTTGATATCTACAGGGCATATGACGTTGATGCTCGTGGGACAGATTGTGATGTTGGGGCTTGTGATGCGGATGTTGTTGGTGGTGGTAATGGTACCATTGGTGTGGATGTAGGTGGTGCAGTTGGTGCTTGTGGGGCTTGTGATGCTTGTAAGTTCTGCATCATATTCTCTAAAGCCACCACTCTAGTGCGAAGCTCGTTGACTTCTTCTAGTACACCGTGATGATTGGCGGTTGGAACGAGGGGATGAATAAGATCTAGAAGTTTAGATAATATATAATCGTGGCGAGATACTCTGGAAATGAGAGTGAAAATGGTGTTTCGGACTGGTTCGCCGGTAAGTGCTTCAGGTTCTTCGCCGAGAGGGAAATTTGGTGGGTGGAAAGGATCACCTTCTTCTCGTATCCATTGACTGAGTCGGCTACGAAGCCATCCCTAATCCATCCAGAATAGATGATGGCTAATCGGTTGATCCATTCCAGTTAGACTGCTTTCAGAGCTCAGGTGAATATCCATATCAGAATAGCTGTCGAAATCCGATGAACTTGAACCAGTTGAAGGATTCATCTCGTACAGAGTAGGGAAAATATTTTTGAAATGAAATAAATTATAGAACTAGTTTAGTATTCCTCAATACATAATTTACATATGTATTTATAATACCAAAATCCCATAAGTTACGGAGGATTTTTCGAAAGATGTCAGACAAAGTTTACTGTAATAAATATGAAAAGATATGAATTTGTCTATACAATATCTATGTAATGAATGCAGTAAGATGCGTCTATACTTAAGATGATAACTTTTGACATACAACTAAGGTCGAAGTCCAGACCCACTAATGCATCCTAACAACTATCAGTTAGACACACTAATGCAATACCTGGTTCGCTAAGACCACCGCTCTGATGCCAATTGAAACACACCCGTCCATATTACTATAAACGCAGTACGTTCTCATTGATCCCAAAGCGAGGTATTTGACCTCTATATGATACGTTTTAGAAAATACTGCATTCATTTCATAAAAAGCACATCATTATTATACATAATGCATGTTTTAAACAAGTGGGCAATTATTTAAGAAATAATCCCCAAAATACATCGGTTTCCAAATACTACACTCGTGACGTAACGGTCGAATATAATACATGACAAAGGTTTTATTGAATGTAATACTTTATTTAAATAAAAGTATGGGACTCCATGCACAACTTGCTCAAATAATGCAACAACGGAAGACTTTCTTAAGGATCTGAGAATAAACATGCGTAAACAGTCAACACAAAGGTTGGTGAGATATATAGGTTTATCATCGATATAAATATAGATCACAAGATTTCATAGTTATAAATATATGTACACTCGCAAGTGTATAAAAGTATTCTATAAGTTGTTGAGCGCTTCGGTAACCATACTTAACCATTAATGTGGCATATTCCCTTTATTATGAAAACTCCCTACACTGTACCAAGTGTAGTAAAAACGAAGCACTATGCAACCGTTTACGATACTAGAGCGACTAAGCTGGTTGGGGTTGTCAAACCCGATAGATCTATCAATAAGATTCGCGTATACATGTTCTTACAACATGTCAATATTAGTTACCAAGCTATTAGGGAAGATATGCAAAGTGGTACAACTCAACGTAGAATATATTTTAAGTACTTGTGTCTATGGCGTAAAACATAAAATGCATGTATTCTCATCCCAAAATATTTGTAGAGTTTAAAAATGGGACTATATACTCACAGTAGTAAAAGTATATTAATAATAAGTTTTCAACTTATTAAAAATATGACCGGTGTCCTTGGATTCACGAACCTATAACAATAATAACGATTCAGATAATAATACGACATATGAATAAAATAAAGCAAGTTCATAGAATACTTATATAATAATTTTTAACATTTTATGTTTGTAGTCCATTGTTAGTAGTCCTTTGTTAGTAGTCCAAAATAGTCTGAAAAGTCCAACAGTCCAATATTGTCTTAGAATTATCTTAGAATTAACTAAGATGTATTGTGTACGTATTGTCTTAGGATTTATCAAAACGTATTGTATACTTATTGTGTTAGGACGTACCAAGAATATTATTATACATATATACAATCACATAATTAACCAAGATTATAATATTTTGTTATACTACTGATAACATGTCCAAATATATATAAGATATAGGAAAAGTTAGCAAGGATATGGTTAATATAGTTTTTATAATATAAATTTCGTCCATACAACGTTAATTTTAGCAGATTTTGTTTTGCTTGTCAAATATTCATCACAACTCCGTTTAAAGTGAATGAAATTGCTATAGATTCATTAAGAAGTAAATTTTACAAAACCAATTCAAAAATTTCATTCCAAGTAGTAATTCTTAGAGCTTTACCCTCTTTTTGTGTCGGTGGACAGATTTGGAAAAATACCGGCATCTACCCAATATATGATTTTTGATAAAATACTTCCACTTTGTCTAAAATCATGAAAAAATACTGGAAGTCTTATTTACATATATTAACATATTTCCAAAGTGTTTGCCTCGAAATCAAAGTCTAAGATAGGTTTTTAATTCCCAACCCAAAACAGCCCGCTTTTTACCGAATGGAGATTAAAGGATATATGTTAAGTTTCAAGGTGTTCTTCATATGTACAAGTTATAAGTTCTTATATTAACTTAATATAACATCATAATACATATAAATAAGTGTTATTAGAGTTAATTTAGAAGGATTAGATTAGTTCTTCAAACAAGTTTAGAATCAACTAAACTATGTTATAGTTTATAAACTCTTATATAGTTAGCTATAAACATATGAATTGAACAAGAGTTGAAGTAGAGTTTTTACCTCAAGTTTAGAATGTAAAGTTGCTGGAAAGAAGTAGTAGAACAAAACTTGAGAGAGTTCTTGTAAGTGTGTGTGAAAGTTGGAAGTAAAATTTGGAAAATGAATGTGTAAAAATGAGTTAGAAATGGTGCTTATTTATAGGCTTGAAAATTTAGTTTTTAGTGAAAATATATAAGATAAGTTAAAATGTATTAAGTCATGCATGACATATTAAATTGATTAGGTCATGGATGACATATTACACAAATAATTTCAGATTTCTATTGGTATATACCAATAGCAAATACTTCTAGAAGCTGTATATAATACGGGTAAAAATACCGTATGAATGCGAGTAGATTTCTTTAAGGAAATTGATTGGAAATACGAGTATAGCTATCCTTTATATGTATTGGTATATTATAAAGTGTATTCAATACTTGTAAGGATGTATTTACACTCGTAATACATTATATGTAAATACATTTTAACATAAGTTAATTACGTCGTTTAAATAATAATATATATATTGTTTGAAAACTCTTTAAATTAGTATTATGAAAATATATATATATATATATATATATATATATATATATATATATATATATATATATAATAATTTGTTAATATACTTAATGATATATTTAATTATCATATTTTCAAGTTAAATATATATAAATCCATATATATACACAATAATTAAACAATTAAATAATTAAATCAAGTAATGACGTTCGTGAATCGTCGGAATAAAAGGGTGACCAAAAGCTTGTGTAAAACTCTTTTCGGAGGTTCAAGATTTATTAAAATTCATTGCTTATCAAGTCGGAATTATATAAAGATTAAGTTTAAATTTGGTCGGAAATTTTCGGGTCGTCACAACCTTAAATAAATCAATCAAGTGTTTAAACACTTCAAGGAGAATCGAGTCCTCCCATGTTTTAAATGGAAGTCAAGTCTTCCGAAACTTTTAAGTAAAGTCTTACAAGTTAAGTTGAGTTTCAAAAGACCATTGCTTGAAAGTAAAGTCTTTCAGGTGTCGTGCATTAGACCCCAGAAACATTGACACCCAAGGTAGTTGCTTTCCCATCGCTATTAACATCGAATAGTATGTTTACTGGGGAAGTAGCTACCCGTGCGGCCATCCCATAACCGGGAAGGCTTGTATACACACAGCTTTTTGAACCCAAGACAGTTGTTATCTCATCGTCTTCGAATCGAAAGGTAGTTCATCTTTGATGATATACTAGGGTGATAATTGTCCGTGCGGCTGTCCTAAAACTGGGATGGCTTTGAAAGCACATAGCGTTAAAAAAACCTATAAAATTTCTGGAAAACTGGTTTAGTGTAAAAACTTAGCTAGTTTTCCCGTTCTTAAAATGCAAAAATGGTTTTCTTAAGGTCTTGTTTTCCCCAAGGCCATTTTTCTTGGTTCCGCACGTGGTGTTCTTGATTCGGGGTAATGAAGCTTTTGGGTGATCATGATGTTTGATGTTGGAAAGTTGAGTTTTGAAGACTACAAGATATGAATTTAATGCTTTTGAAGACAATATTGGTATGTGTTGATTCTATTATTGAAGACTTGTTCGAGTATGTTTATCTTTGTTAAATTGATAATATTTGAATATAAACTTGCTTGAGGACAAGCAAGGTTCAAGTGTGGGGGATTTTGATATTGCCTCATTTATACATATTTTTACTCGCAATATCAGTTCTTTTTTATTTGTTTTTTAGATAGGAGTTGAAGAAATTGTTGAAGTTTAAGTTTTTACATTCCTAAGAGATGATTCGAAGAGTTATTATATTTTGGAAGATATTCAAATGAAAGTTTCTCTGTTTTCAAGAAGATAATCGAAAGTCGAAACAAAGCGTCAAAGTATAAAAGTGAAACAGAAAAATAGTGTTCCGTCAGTGAATCTCGGCAGCGATCTTCTTTAATGCGGTCGTGATTTTGTGGTTTGGCCGTGATAAAATTCTCGTGGTCGCTATTTGGTAACGGAAATCCGAAAACAGAAATCAATAAAAATTGCGCTGGTAATATAGACTAATGTGGTCACGATTACATTAATAAATCGCGGTCGTGATTGAGGGAGATACGACCACGAGACTGCCAGCCGACTTCAGGATTTGTATTTACTATAAATTCGTGTTTTAACTCTCTTTTTAAGGTAATCAGTTTCTATTACGAATTTTTGGTCTTCCAGCAGCTAGGTTACGAATTTTATAGCTTTCTTTCATAGTTTTCATTAATTTTACTTTATTGCAACAATTTTGGTTAGTATTAATATTTCAATTAATTTTATTTACATTCAATTTAATGAATTCAATTATTTATCTTTTATTCTCTTGTGTTCTTTATTTTAATATGAGTAGCTAAATTTATTGTATCTACTTAGATGATTGAACTAAGGTGAAGGATTGCCATCTTTATGAATTAAACGATTAGATCTCATTATTCATATATTGTTTAGCTAAGAACGACTGTTATCTGGGTTAATTAATTAGTTGAAGTTGTGGAGATTATTAACTATTCAACGAGAATAACTTAGGCCTTTGGTTAGTTATATACGAGAAATCGATGTAATTAATTAACTAGTAATTAAACTGTGAGAAACCTTGATAATTGTGGAATTGTTAGGGAGACTAAAACAATTCAAGCTACGTTTATATATTGATTAATATCTTGGTAACTAGATTAGAGAATTAGGATTAACAAGAGTTGAGCTAAGGATTTAATTGATAATATGTGAGAATCGAGAGATAATTACAGTGTTACCACCATTATAATTGTTTGAAAGTGAACTTAACAGCAATCCTGATCCTAAGGAATTGATTCTAAGTGGATACTTTTGTCTTTATTGATTTAAGTTAATTTTAATTACGCGATTGTTTTCTAAACAAACCCCCCCATTTTTACTAGAATAATTACACATTAAAGTGTCTGATAAAACTGCTCTTTGTGGACGAACTGGTCAACATTACTTATAAATTACTGCACGATCGGGATTAGTTGCCTGTATTGTGTGATAATTATTGGGTAGTGTTTGCTAGTTATTTTTAGAGTGTAAAATTACACATCAAACTCCTTCGTCTCCTAAGTCAGAATAGCACCTAAGTTGTGCTTCCATTCAACTAATACCATTAGTATCTATTTCTTACGTGGCCTTGTAATCTTTTTGTCAACTATTATAATGGGTTCCCCGACCAACTTCTTATTTATATCAACCTTCAAGTCTTTCAAAGGTAGAATATGACTTTTGCTAACTCTGGCGGATGATCCAAAATCAGTGTCTGATCATTCAAGACCTGCTGAATACTGAACGGTCCAATATAGCTCGGTGCTAACTTACCACATTTACCAAAACGAATCACGCCCTTTCACGGTGATACTTTCAAGTATACACACTCTCCCACAAGAACATAACTGGATGTCTACGTGTATCAACATACATTTTCTGTCAGGCACGAGCTGCTTTCAACTTTTCACTCACAATAGCTACTTTATCAGTTATCTGTTGTATAATATCTGGTCCCGCAAACTATTTTTCTCTAGCCTCTAACCAACAAGCCGGATCTCGGTAGGGATGCCCTTACAACATTTCATAACGCAACCTATAAATGCTTGAATGATACAAATTATTATATGCGAAATTGAATTACTGGAAGATGAGTATCCCATGACTCACCATATTCTAACACACAAGCCCTGATTACGCTGTACCGAGATTCACGCCTGTAGCCAGATTATGCTGCAAACTGTGCCAGAAATTGGATACAAACCTAGAATCTCTATATGATATGGTGGATAATGGAATTTCATGTCACGCCCCAATCTCATTTATATACAAATGTGTTAACTTACTCAATGACGTCATTTCACTAGCTGAATGGAAATGTGCACTCTTTGTCAGCTATCAACAATCACCCAAATCATATCGTGACCTTTCTGCGTTTGAGGTAATGTTGTCACATAATCCATTATCACATGACCCAATTTCCATTTGGTAATCTCTAACTAACGTATTGACCCATAAGGTTTGTAATGTCCAGCTTTTACTTGCGGACATATATGAAATTTCTCCTCAAAAAGCGCAATATCAGTCTTCGTTGTTGGCCACCAATACAAGGTGTTCATGTCATGATACATCATAGTATTTCCATGATAGATTGATAACCTCGATTTGTGATTTTCCAAGATTAAATCTCTCAATCCTCCATTTAAAGGAACCAAACTTGATCATTATAGGTCTATAGCCCCCGAGAATCGTTAACTAATTCTACTTTTCACTTCATCATAAGCTCCCTTGGGCTTCTAATTGTGTTATTTTCAGACATTTAATCAAATAAAATACTATCTCTATCCGTATAAACTACACATTATCATAAGACTTCTTACAGTTAACTCATCTACAACCACATTTGCTTTACTAGGGTGGTATCGAATCTGACAATCGTAATCCTTAATCAATTCCTTCCACCATCTCTGACGCATATACATTATTTTCTGAGAAAAGATATACTGCAATCTCTTAAGATATGTATAGGTTACATAATGTGTACCATAAAGATAGTGTCTCCAAAGTTTTAATGCAAACACCACCGCTGTAAAGACCCGTCTTAATCCATAAGAACGAATACGATAACATATGATTACATCGCGAGGTATTTGACCTCTATATGATACATTTTACAAACATTGCATTCGTTTTAAAAGACAAACTTTCATTACATCGAAAGTTGACAGGCATTCTTACCATTTCGTAATATCCATATATAAATGATCTAATCTGTCATTTACTTAATCATAATCTTTACTGAACTCAATGACTTAAATGCAACGTCTTTTGAAATATGCCATGAATGATTTCAAGTAATATCTTTAAAATGAGCTAATGCACAGCGGAAGATTTCTTTAATACCTGAGAATAAACATGCTTTTAAGTGTCAACCAAAAGGTTGGTAAGTTCATTAGTTTATCATAATCGATCATTCTCATCATTTTAATAGACCACACGAATTTCATTTCCATTTCTCATAAATATACGTCCCATGCATAGAGACAAAAATCATTCATATGGAATGAACACCTGATAACCGACATTAACAAGATGCATATAAGAATATCCCCATCATTCCGGGACATCCATCGGACATGATATAAAAATTCGAAGTACTAAAGCATCCGCAACAACGGATGGGGTTTGTTAGGCCCGATAGATCTATCTTTAGGATTCTCGTCAATTAGTAGATCGGTTTACTAATTCTTAGGCTACCAAGCAAAAGGGGCATATTCGGCTTCGATCATTCAACCATATAATGTAGTTTCGATTACTTGTGTCTATTTCGTAAAACATTTATAAAAATTTCGCTTGTATTCTCAGCCCAAAAATATAAAGGGTAAAAAGGCAAATGAAACTTACCTATTGTATTTCGTAGTAAAAATACATATAACATCATTGAACAAGTGCAAGGTTGGCCTCGGATTCACGAACCTATATTAATTATATATATTTATATGTTGGTCAATATTTGTCTAACAATTTAGGTCCGGTCATAGTGTACCACAATCCTAATGCTCGAGACTAATATGCAAAAGTCAACAAAAGTCAATTTGACTCAAAATGATTTCCAAAATTTATACATGATTATTATATAGTTTAAATATCATCATTTTATATTTTTAAACATTTTTAAAAGATTTATTAGAGTAAATAATATAATTCATTTATTAATAAATAAAATTTTATACAAAAATATGATTTTATATATCTTAAGTAATAAAGTTCATAAAATATTATGATAGGTTTTATTAAGGTTATTAAATTATTTGTATTACATATTTATTTGATAAAAATAACATTGATAATAATAATAATAAGTAAAAGTTATATTATTTTGTAATAATAATAATTATTATTTTACTAATAATAATAACAATATTTATATTTGCTAAAATGATATTATGATAAAATGGTAATTCATAAAAATAATGAAATTTTATATTAACAATGATATTCCTAAAATAATTTTGTAAAAATGATAGTTTTAATATTAATAATACTTTTAATAATAATAGTGATAAAAATAATGAAAAACGATAATTTTATCTAAATCAATATCTTACAATAATTTAAATTTTATCATGATACTCATACTCATTATTTTCTAATCCTTTTATTTAATAGATTTTAATCATCTTTTATATCGCGTTCGTGTTAATGATAATAATAGTAATCATAATAATTAGGTGTTACTAATATTAATTTTTAATTATAATAATACTAATGATAATAGATATTATTATAATGGTAATATTAATTATAACTTTAACGATAATAATGATAGTAATAATAACAATTTTTAATGATAATACTTTTTATTGATAAAGATAATAATAATAATAATAATAATAATAATAATAATAAAAATTATAATAATAATAATAATAATTAGATAAAAACTATAACGACGATAATAACGACGATAATAATAATCATTTTTAATAATAATACCAAATTTCAATTGACTATAACTTCAAATCCGTTCATCGAAACCATTCGATATCTAAATGAAAAGTTCTTAATTTTTCGCTAGCTTTCCAACGACATGCATATCTTATACCTTATCTCAACTGCATATGTAACTAATTCAAAAATCAACATATCCTATCTAATGGCAATATCAAAAGTACAAGCATGCATAATCCTATATACTCGAGCACTAGTCAGGGATACACTATTTATATGTAAAAATTAAATTATGAGTACTCACGTATCAATATTGAGATTCAATATTGCAGGAAAGGTACGTAGACATAACGGAGATGATAAACACTAAATTGACTTCACGAGCACACCCATGAACCATACCTACCACCTCCATAGCTATAACCCATAATTTCCTTAGCCCTATCCCACTCCCAAAACTTGTTTTAAAATAACTCGCGCATACCCTTGTCGTTGTATTTTATGTAATATGCTACTAATAATATTTTTTAATACTACTAATAATAATATTTTAGATTAATAATAATAATCTTTATTAATAATAATAATAATTAAAATAAATAAATACATACGGAGTAATATAGAGAAAGAGAGATTTGAGAGAGGTGAACAAATGAACCAGATCGTGCGAGCTTTATGGACCTCCCTTCACCTAACCCCCCATACGATCGCATGGGGGCTCCTTGAGAATTTCGTGCGATCGCATGCCTCCGCATCCCAGCTCATATGCACTACTAAACTCGCTGCCGACACTTTTAATATTATTATATATATATATATTATATTTAATTTATATAATTACTTATATATTATATTATATTTACGTTTATGGTAAAAATATAATTTTACTCAAATGACACGGTCGTTGTCACTCGACTCATGTACCACATTCGGTTTTTCGAACGACGTTTCGTACGCTGAGAAAACTAGTCTTTTACGTTACGTAACGTGTACTCTTATTAATAAATTGACTTACTCATCAATAAACCACTTTTAATATAAATGTAACTTATAAAATTGAGCGTTGTGGTCATTTGCTTCTATAAATCAGTGACTCGTTGTTTAACAAAATATATTATTTTAAATCAGGACGTTTTATGACTAAGTTAAAATATATATATATTTTTATTTAGAATTGAAAATTTATACATAATATGTATGTTTGAAATATTTACTTAATGATATAATATTTAGTCTTTCAAAACTAAATATATTTCAAAGCTCGTTTTTAAAATCGTTTAGAAAAATATTATAACTCGTAACGTTTTCATTTGAAAACTTAAATAAATACAATTTGTTTATGTATTAACTTTTTAAATATCAATCACATCACTAAGCGAATATTACTATCGTGTACTAAACTAATTTAAAAACATATATATTTAATGAACATGTTTTAATGTACGTTGCAAGTTATTCATATATCTAACAACTAATATTCCAACTTACGTTATTTAAACATATACATTAATAATCTAGTTCTATTATGTCAAAAGACATTTTTACATAAGAAAGTAAAATAATATATGAATCATAACAGGTTTCAAGTTTTTAACTTACAGTTTATTCATGAGTTGTAGGGTTAGGTCAAATAGATAAATGTACGTATGAAATCATCTTAACATGACACATGGTTTTATCTTACTGACGAACATTAACTCAATTATTTACTCTTCATGATAAAATATCATTAAAGCCTAGTAATTAAACTATCAATAGTCACAAGAAAAATTATTGTAAGGCATGTATTGAAAATCAAACATGAGTCTCCACTAACCTTGTCTAGTTCCCGTTAATTGACACTTTTGTTCTTTCTTGTAATTAACTTTACCAATTATTCCGAATACCGTTAAAAAGGAAAGGTTTCCTAAATCAAAGTGGACCTCCTAATAGGGACTCGTAGCCATAATTCAATGTATCTGATAATTCAATCATTTGAAATTATCTTTTAATTCCGTCGATAATTATTTTAAATATATTTTAAAACAAATACGTTCATGTAAAGTATTATACGTCTAATACTTTGTTAACGTTTTCAAGTTATAATACATACATATATACATATATAATCATATCCGTTCCTATAATGGTTAATGAATCTTTGGAATTTGGTCGAGGTTAAATGAATGTATGAACACAGTTTAAAATTCTTGAGATTCAACTTAACAAACTTTGCTTATCTTGTCGGGAATATATAAAGATTAAAGTTTAAATTTGTTCGGAAATTTCCGGGTCGTCACAGTACCTACCCGTTAAAGAAATTTCGTCCCCGAAATTTGACAGAGGTCGTCATGGCTAACAAGGCGAATGTTATTATGACCTATGTAAGCTGATACATAGAGTTTTATCATGTTTATGGATAAAATAATTCGATTACTTGAAGCGTATGAGTGAAGCTATCGTAAAAGAGTGGAATGAGAAAATAAAGTTTCGTCATATCTTTTGACGTAGATAGGATAGATTTCAATTTCAAGAGATTTGGAGAAAATCTTTGTAATAAGATTTGATTCTTCGAAAATTAAGGGAATTAGGATCCGTTTTAAATGCGATCATCTGTTTTGATTTCTCTGTCGGATATTTTTCTATAAATCCACCCCCTTCGTTTCCTTACAACTCACACATTCTTATTCTTTCTCCTCAATTCATATTTTAAAGCATTCATCAATATGCTTCATCCAGTTCTACTTCTTGATATATTCCTCACTTTCATATCTGTCATTCTTCTTTTTCACCTACCGCCGGAAGAATCTATTTACTTTTACTATACTCTTGGGTTTATAGTGTTTCTAGTTCTTCCTTGTCTTTACATTGTCATATGCATCGATATATATGGTTTATAGTTTCTGGGTTTTTATTGGGTTTTATATCTTCCCTTATATTTCGATGTCCTTGCTTCTGTTTTCTATAATCATTGTCATCCACAGTTAATGCTCTCTTTTATTTGCTGCGATTTATACTCCAATTTCTGTTTCTGAGCTTTGTCCTTTCATTTCTTCTTCTTGTGATTAAGCACCGCTTGTAATGGTCCAGAATTCGCAGATATAAATTTTGGAATGAACATTGTTAATGTTCTAAGAAGGAAATGGTAATGGTACGATCTTGATTTGTTAAATTACCAGAATACCCTGGAAAAGACCGAATCATCAAGAAATATTTTCTTGATATTTTAGAGATTAAATAGAATATAAGAGTCGTGTAACATGGCCCATGTTGACGTTATAATCTGTGAATTATCACGTTCCATTTTAGAAACTCAGCATGAATTACTGTAATATAATCACGTTGATCAAGTGTCATTATATTATACTAATTCATGCTTCAGTTCCCAACACTACTTCAAAAATATTCTTATTTTAAACTCGAAAGTTTCAGAATTTAGAAACAAAAATAGTTTCTTTTTATGATGTAATACAGATAGCGCGAAGAGGTAAATAATTTCAGATAAGAATCATTATAAAGATATCTTCAGAAGTATGGAGGATATTTATAATAAAAGATACGATGATATCTTAGAATTTCTAATATCAGAGGATGATGAAGAATATTGTCCGCAGGGGTTTAGAGTCAGGAGCAAGATATTTGTTAATGACTTCAGCAGATACTGAATCATTTGGATTCTTTGAATGTAGGTTTCGTCCTTGTGATTTGTTCACAGCCTCTTTCATACTTTGCTCAATCCGTTTTCAAGTTCCAAAACTTCTCTTTTTCTGAGCTTTACCAATACACTATTCTTTATCATCAAACTTTTTTACTGTTAAGATCGTTTACAATTGTTACTACTTCGTCAGTATTTCAAGAACTAGTTCGCAGTTCAAGGTATTTTTCAGAAACTTCACATTCAAAGCATGTAAGTCCAAGACATAGACGTTGTACGTACACATATAACTGTTGACGTAGACATGCTGCGAGATTTCAAAATACTGATTACTAATTCCTGATGATTCGTATGGCAATTCTCGTTACAAGATGCGAATGAGTAAATGATGGGGTTTCGATAAATATAATGATTCTTCGGAAGGTCAAAGATCAGTGAAGTTGTGAATAAGTTTAGTGCTAATGTGGTGGAATATGAAAGGTTCTCCGGTAACAAAAGGGTAATCATATATATCAAGATTGTGATAAGGCTACTCCGAATGAAAAATCGAAGTTGTCTTGCTGGAGTTGTGATAGAATTTGCTACTTTGAAAAGGAATTGCAAAGTTATTTTTGCTAATAAATGCCAAAGGATCTGACACAGATATGTGTTGAATTATGACTTTAGTTTCGAGAGCTTTTTAAGTACATAACTGTGGTTAATATGTGGTTGGATCATCATCTCGATTGCTCATTATTTGAAGTGTCTTCAGAAATTTTCGAAGGGTTTGAACACATGTTGTAATCGTTAATATACATTTGATGTTCTAACACAGTTTTGAAGTCAAAGTATAGCTTTGAAAGATGTAGGAATCTAAATGTGATGGTACCGGTTATATCTCTAATTGAATTCTGAGGTTTTAAAATCAGAATATGTAATTGGGTTTGAATGAGTATGGTTGTTTTGATTTCTATGAAAGAATGTATATTATTGTCAAAGTAGGAAGTATAGTTGATAATTTGCTTAATCAGATTCGAAGAATGTAACATATTAATTGTGAATATATATATATAACTCTCGGGTATTACCTACCCGTTAAAAAATTTCACAATTAATATTTTGTACAAAAGAATTTTATTACAGTCTTTATGAAAATATATATGTATATATTCTCTTCAGATGTAACATAAATTTTAATGAGTTAATACTAAATTAAACTCATTCGATTTACGGTTGGAACTAGAATTGAATAATCCCTTGAAGGATTTAGAGATTACGTAAGTATTTCTTCAATAATATTGAAATTATGAATCAATACTTCGTTATTTGTTGAGGCGTGATGTTGGTTTTCGTTAAATTCTTGTGAACTTTGCAAAGTACGAATGATGTTTTCTGAAAAGTTTCGGGTACATCGATGATGAAAGTGTAAAATCAAATATATACTTGATTTATTATGAATTTGAAATTTGTTGAATTGAGACAGAGATTGTAGTTAACGATGGTTAAGTTGCGGGCGAAGGATGTACATTATTGCATATTTGTAATATGAATTAACCGAGTAGTTAAGATTCACACACAATAGCTTAGCACGGAAAGATTAATTTTTATTTCAAAATATATATATATATATAAAATATACATATAATTTCTTCAGAGGGAATGAGTTAATTCTTCATAACTCGTTGATACAATATACGCGTTATTGATTCGTAATGATGTCCATAGTGATTCTTGAACTGACGGAGTTTGTGATGTTATAGGTGTTGTTGATTCTGATGCTGACTGCACTGACGATGCTGGTGACGCTGACGGTACTGTTGATGATGTTGGCAAAACAAGTTTAGCTTGTTAACCACACAACATTTTTGTCACGGTTTCTACTCTTCCTTCTATCATTTTGGTTCGCTTAACTGATTTATGGTTAGGGTTAGATTAGATATTCTCTAAGACTTTAGAGATTACATAATCGCAGCGGAATGTTTCTCCAATGAAGTTATGAATTAATACTTCGTCAGTTATTGTTGTTGGTACTCCTTGGTATCTATGGTGCGTATGACGTTGATGCTCGTGGGACAGATTGTGAAGTTGAGGTTTACGACGAGGATGTGGTTGGAGGTGGTAATGGTACTGTTGGCGTTGATGATGGTGGTACTGGTTATGCTGCTGGTGCTGCTGTTGGTGTTTGTAACCTTTGCACCATATTTTCCAAAGCCACTACCCGAGCGCGAAGCTTGTTGACTTCTTTTATTACACCGGGGTGATTTTCGGTTCGGACGAGCGGATAAATAAAATCTAGAATTTGATGTAGTATATAATCGTGACGAGATACTCTGGAAATGAGAGAGAAAATGGTGTTTCGGATTGGTTCGCCGGTAAGTGCTTCAGGTTCTTCGTCAAGAGGGTAATGTGGTGGATGGAAGGGATCACCTTCTTCTTGTCTCCAATGATTGAGGAGGCTACGAACCCATCCCCAATTCATCCAGAATAGATGATGGCTGATTAGTTGATCCATTCCGATCACACTGCTTTCGGAGCTGAAGTGGGATTCCATTTCGGAATCCGAGGAACTTAAATTAATGACGAATTCCATTTCGTACGATTGAATAAAGGATTTTTTTCGATATAAAAATAATTTTCTGGCTATCGGATGGTATTCTAATTACATAGAATATCCATATATATAGAACAAAAAATTTCGTAGATTACGGAGGAATTTACGAAATATGTCAGGCAAAGTTTACAGTAATAGATACTATAAGACATGATTTAGTAGATACGCTAAGATATGAATTTTGTTTATACATTATTCATGCAATCAATGTAGCAAAACGTGTATAGACTAAGAATAATAAACAGGAAATTTTCTGACGAAAATGATAAGCAAACTTTTGACATGTAGACACGATCAAAGTCCAGACTCACTAATGCATCCTAACGACTTATCAGTTAGACACATTAATGCAGACCTGGTTCGCTAAGACCACGGCTCTGATACCAACTATAACATAGTTAGGGACATCACACGTCCCACCCAGTGCCTTCCCAGCTAACCGCCTGGTTTCCACTGAGTGTACCTCAGACACTGATTTTACGGCCCTACCTCTCGGCAAAACCAACCATATTCGGACCGCGAGGAGTAAGAGCCAATGCTTCGTCACAGGTAACACTGTGAGAACCTCCTCTACGATTAAGCTGACGACACATCTTAAACCAGCTCTGATACCACATGTAAAGACCCGTCCTAATCCATAAGAACGAATATGATAACATATGATTACATCGCGGAGTATTTGACCTCTATATGATACATTTTACAAATATTGCATTCGTTTTAAAAGACAAACTTTCATTACATCGAAAGTTGACAGGCATGCATACCATTTCGTAATATCCATCTATAAATGATCTAATCTGTCATTTACTTAATCATAATCTTTACTGAACTCAACGATTTGAATGCAACGTCTTTTGAAATATGCCATGAATGATTCCAAGTAATATCTTTAAAATGAGCTAATGTACATCGGAAGATTTCTTTAATAACTGAGAATAAACATTCTTTCAAGTGTCAACCAAAAGGTTGATGAGTTCATTAGTTTATCATAATCGATCATTTTCATCATTTTAATAGACCACAAGAATTTCATTTCCATTTCTCATAAATATACGTCCCATGCATAGAGACAAAAATCATTCATATGGATTGAACACCTGGTAACCGACATTAATAAGATGTATATTATAACGACCCGTCCTAATCCATCTGGACGAATACATTACATTTGGTTACATCGCGAGGTACTTGACCTCTATATGATACATTTTACAAACATTGCATTCATTTTTAAAAGACATACTTTCATTACATCGAAAATTGACGGCATGCATACTATTTCATAATATATCCAACTATAATTGACTTAATAATAATCTTGATGAACTCAACGACTTGAATGCAACGTATTTTGAAATATGTCATGAATGACTCCAAGTAGTATCTTTAAAATGAGCAAATGCACAGTGGAAGATTTCTTTAATACCTGAGAATAAACATGCTTTAAAGTGTCAACCAAAAGGTTGGTGAGTTCATTAGTTTATCATAATCATTCATTTTTATCATTTTAATAGACCACAAGAATTTCATTTCCAGTTCTCATAAATATACGTCCCATGCATAGAGACAAAAATCATTCATATGGTGAACACCTGGTAACCGACATTAACAAGATGCATATTAGAATATCCTCTATCATTCCGGAAAATCCTTCGGACATGATAAAAACAACATCGAAGTACTAAAGCATCCGGTACTTTGGATGGGGTTCGTTAGGCCCAATAAATATATCTTTAGGATTCACGTCAATTAGTAGATCGGTTTACTAATTCTTAGGTTACCAAGCAAAAAGGGGCATATTCAGCTTCGATCATTCACCCATATAATGTAGTTTCAATTACTTGTGTCTATTTCGTAAAACATTTATAAAAATTGCGCATGTATTCTCAGCCCAAAAATATAAAGGGTAAAAAGGCAAATGAAATTCACCTAATGTATTTTGTAGTAAAAATACATATGATAATATTGAACAACTGAACAATGCAGGGTTGGCCTCGAATTCACGAACCTATATCATTCGTATATTTATTAATATACATAATTGTAACTGTACAAATTTGTATATATAATCAGTTTTGTATTGAGATTAATATTTATATATAATATCATTAATATGTATAATGTATTATAATACTTATTTGATATATATATATATTTTCGTTAATGTTATAACAATATCATTTGTATTATATTAGTTAAACATAATATTATGGAATATTAATATACTTATGAAGTAAATATATATAAATATCTTTTTTATTTACAAAAATTAATAATTGTAATAATACTGGGTTAAGAATAATAATAATAATGATAATAATAATAATACTAATACTGATAATAATAACAATTTTAATAATTTTACTACTAATGATGATAGTGATAATGATAATACTAATAATAATATTAATAACAATAGTTTTTAATAAAAATGAAAAGTTTAGAAACTAAGAAAATGAAAATAATACTTCTGATAATTATACTTAATACTTAATAATAACGATCTTATTGACAATGATAATATTAATAACAATACTACTTACTAATACTACTAATGGTAATAATATTAGTAACAATAATAATAATAATCACCATAATGTAAATTATATTTATAAATGATATCTAATACTTATATCAATAATAAAAATAATAACTAGTAGTCTATATCTAATATTAATAATAACCATAATAATACTAATAAGATTTGTGATAATTATAATACTCGTAATAACTCTAATTAATAATAATCCTTATGGTAATAATATTCATATTATTAGTATTATTATATAATAACAATCAATAATAAATGCAACAATAATAATAATAACAATAATAATAGTAATAATGATAAAATGATGATAATAATAATGAAAGGCTACCTCCAAATGTTTTCCCAAAAAAATGCCTACAACCGGAGTCGAACCCGAGATCTCTCGTTCATACCATACACCCTTAACCACTTGACTGCCACTTACATTTCTGTTTTAATATTACAGACTATTATATATAACCATAACTCTATCTGATTCCTTTATCTTTGTCTGATAAAGCAAATTGACTAGGGAACGAATTCAATTCATATCAATTGATTACCAGAATTATCTTAAGTCTTGGAGTTGTAATTAGGATGATCATTTATTTGACTTGAATATCAAAAAAAAAAAAAAACCAAAAAAAAAAAACAAAAAGAACTGAAGCTACAGTCACGATGAACACCCGTTTGAACTCCAACTTCAATTTCGATTTGAGGACTGTTATAAACAAAAATTTCAACTCGAATTGTGTTGCAAATGATGTATGGAAACTTTATAAATGATCAATTTAATCTGAAACATCTAAACAACTTCGTATTCCTCATGAACCATTTCTTTGACTTTTTAAAATAGAACTTTGACTCGACAATTAACAATTAATACGTTAAATTGAAGCTTGTAAATTTCCAGATAGTTTGAATAATACATCCCAAACACAACTGCAATTCTACATTTTTAAAATTTATTCAAATTCTTGTTATTGAATATCACGGTTTATAAGACTATGAACTTCAAATCAAATCTCAAAATTTAGATAGTTTTAGATCACGATTGTTAAATGAAACAAGTTGTAAATGGCTCCTACAAACTTTCTGGATACTCAATTTTATCAGAAACATAATAACAAATCCAAATTTCGCGAATAACAAAACGTTTGACTTTTAAATTCCTAACTTTGACCTCAAAATTAAAGCTCGATAAATGAAAATGGAATTTGAAACTTTACTAGAAGTTCGTTTAGATGCTTCCTTACAACTCTGTATTTTTAGATTTTTGAAATTGGTTCGAAATCGAATTTTGATGATTTGAGTTGAAGAACATAGGGAACAGTTTTCTATTTTTTTTATTTTTCTTTTCTTTCTTTCTACAGAATTGAATCGAACCTTATATAAAATGTAAGTGGGAGATTATTACAATACTAGATTCGTTAAATTTTATTTTGTACCAACAACTGGGTCGACAGAAAATGAAAGAAAGAACAGGGAATAAAGAAAATGGAGTAAATTGATTGTGATAATCAACTGGATTCGTTTGTATTGTATAATTAATCAGATAGAAGAAAGAAATTGAGCTGGAAAACAAAAATCAAAGTGAGGAAAAATTCTTGAAACTGTTTTTGGATTATCTGGTTGATTTATATACTTATAATTACTATTAATTATTAATAAATATAAATACATTAATAATAATAATATTTCTAATATTATTAATAATAATAAAAGTAATAATAATAATACAAATAACAAGGATAATGATAATAATTTTAGTAAAAGTACTAAGTTTAATAATTAATAAAAATGGTAATAATAATTATAAAGATGATAAATGATAATAATAACTATAAAATTTATATCAATAATATTAATAATAATAATAATACTAATTATAATAATACTAATATTATTAATGATAATAATGATAAATTTAATTAATATATATACTAAATTATATATCCATATATAATATTAAAATAATAATATCCATTATAGATTTTAATATTAATATTAATATTTACTTTGATGAAAGTAATAATATTATTAACATAATAATCATATTTTAAGTTGTAAATGCATTTAATATTACAATTTATTAGTTATGTATTTTCATATAATATATATAATAACATACATTGAATGTTTAATATTTATATATATAACAATATACATACAATCAGTAATTATGTATCTCACTCATATATATATATATATATATATATATATATATATATATATATATATATATATATATATATATATATATATATATATATATATATATATATATATATATATATATATATATATATATATATATATATATATATATATATATATAGATACTTCAACTGCTACATATTTAATTAAGTTTTAAATATCAAGTAAATAAATGTATTAATTATATATATTGAAACAAATAATCTCAGAGTATAACGTTAAATACTTTAATAGTATTGACAAATTATATATATTCAATCTACTCTCTATATTTAAATTAATAGTTTTAAATAACAAGTTTAAGTTTTCTTTCGTAATAAAATAAATCATATGATAGTTCATTAGTATTTTTAATTTATAATATATAATTAGTTACATGTATAGTTATTTATATATACATTTCTATTTATTATTTAATGGTTCGTGAATCGTTGGAAATGGTCGAAGGGTAATTGCATATATAAAAATAGTTCAAAATTTTTGAGACGCAACATAACAGACTTTGCTTATCGTGTCAAAACCAAAATAAGATTAAGTTTAAATTTAGTCGGAAATTTCCGGGTCGTCACAGTACCTACCCGTTAAAGAAATTTCGTCTCGAAATTTGAGTGAGGTCGTCATGACTAACAATAAAAATGTTTTCATGACGAATATAAGTTGGTAAATAGAGTTTTATCATTATTAATTATTATAGATAAAACGATTCAATTATGCGGAGCGTACGAGTGAAGCTATCACAAAATAGTGTAATGAAAGGATAAAGATTTGTCTTAGCTTTTGACAGAGTCAGGGTTGAATTTAGAAAATAAGGTGCGTCTTGACTTCGGACTTTGTCTTGGCTGAATTCCAGAATTCAAGGGATTTAGAGAAAATCTTGGAAATCTATAAGATCTGATTCTTCGAGATTTAAGGAAATTAGGATCTCTTTAATTAAATGCGATGATCTGTTTCGATTGCTCTGTCGAATATTTTACTATAAATCCACCCTCTTCGTTTCCTCATTTTCACAGCTCACCACCTCTATTCTTTCTTTCTCAATTCAACTTTTGTTTTCTCTTCTCGACTTTAAGTCAAACGCATAATGGTCCAGAATTTGTAGGTATGAAGTTTCGAATGAATCTTAATTAAGATTTTTAAGCAGATAGTAATAGCACGATTTGATTCGTTAAACTACCAGGATTCAAGAGAAAAGATAGAATTATCAGGAAGATATGCTCTCGATATGTTTTAGAGATTAAGTAGAATGTAAGAGTCGTGTAACATGACACAAGATGATGTTATGTTCTGTGAATCATCACATTTCATTTAGAAAATCAGCATGACTTGCTGTAATATAATCACGTTGATCAAGTGTCATTATATTATACTAACGCATGCTTCAATTCCCAACACTACTTCAGAATTCATTCATAGTTTATACTTAGATTTTACAGACATTTCCAATATAATGTATTACAGATAGCACGAAGAGGTATATAATTTCGGACGAGAATATTTATGAAAATATCTTCAGAAATATCGAAGATATTTATGATGATATTTTTGGAATTTCTAAGTTCGATAGTTGATGAAGAAAGATTTTCCGCAAGATTTTAACATGAGTACGGAGCAAGATATTCGTTGAAGGTTTCATCGGATCCAGAATTACCTGGTTTCTTTGAATATATGGTATAGTCCTTGTATTTGGCCTTGGTCTCTTTCATGGTTTGCTCAATCTTTTTTTTTAGTCCCAAATTTTCTATCGAGCGTTCCTAACACTCCCTTCTTTATCATCAAACTTTTGGCCGTTTAGACCATCTACAATTTTTCTGTTTCCTCTGCATTGAATGCTACGATATCTGAATCATCGGTTATCAATCCGAGGTGATTTTAGGAGAATTGTGTTTTTAGATGATTAAACGCTGATGGTGATATGGTGGAATATAAAAGGTTCCCCGGTAACAATAAAAGAGCACACATATATATCAAGGTTATAATAAGACTTATTCGAATAAAAAATCAAAATTGATTTGTTGAAGCTGTGACAAAACTGGCTAATTTGGAGAGGGATTGTAAAGTTATTTTCGGTAATAATAATGTCAAAGGGGCTAGCACAGATACGTGCTAAACGTTTACTCAGGTTTCGAGAGTTTTTCGGGTGCATAACTATATGCATCAATCTTTTCTTCCATAGATGAAGTGCGGTTGGTTCATCCTCTCGATTGAGGTGTTTTCAAGAATCATGAAAGGTTTGAACGCAGATTGTAATTGTCAAGATACAAATGAGGTTTAAGATAAAATCAAGTGGCAAAGTTGATTTTTAGTTTCATATGTTATATTCAATATTTTAATTCAGTTTAATTATCTAACATTATTAGTCCACAGTCAATAGTCCATAGTTAACAGTCCAATAAATTCATATATAATATTCAAATTAATTAATACGTATCATGACCCGTGTACATGTCTCAGACTCGATCACAACTCAAACTATATTTATTATTGTAGAATCAACCTCAACCCTTTTTAGCTAATTTAGCATTACTGCATATAGAGTGTCTATGGTTATTCCAAATAATATATATAGATGCGTCGATATGATATGTCAAAACTTTGTATACGTGTCCCGATATTTAAAGTGCGTGAAGTAAATAACAGAAATTAAATGACGATAAATAAAATTACGATAATTAAAATTGCGATAAATAAAATGCGATAAATAAATTACGATAAATAAATTGCGATAAATAAATTGCGATAAATAAAAGGTAATACGGAATTAACAGTTAGCTAGGAACAGTTAGCGTAGATTCTTAACAAAATTTTTCATAGTTGATTTGTTTGTTTCTAACAAATTTTATTTTGTCCCATGTTTTCTTCATTATGCCACTTATTGAATTCTGATATGTCAAAATCCAAATATGAAATTGAGTAAAAATGGTTATTCTGCGGTGAATGGATTCGTATCTCTGTAGATGTAAGTATGATACTAAATGAATGTTGAATCAGATTGAAAGAATGTACAGTGTAACTTATTAATGTGAAATCTAAATATTCCTTGGGTATTACCTACCCGTTAAAATATTTTCACCATTAACAGTTTGTACAAAAGAATTTTTAATTACAATCTTTATGAAAACATATATACATATATATTTTCTTCAGATGTAATCATGGATTTAATGAGTTAATATGATATTAATCTCATTTGCTTTACCGTTAGAACAAGAATATATATAATCTCCAAAACATTAGAGATTACATAATCGCTATGTCGAACAAAGATAATTGATGTAGAACGATTCGTAGAACGATGATTATACACGAGGTACAGAATGAGATGTTGAGGCATGGATTGTTGATGGTACGGGTGCTATTGCTGGTGGTGCGGTTGATGTCGGTGATGTTGCTGAAGCTGGTAAATTTTGCACCATATTCTCCAAATTTTTTTATCAAGCGCGAAGTTCGTTGACTTCTTCTATTATTCTGGGATGATTGTCAGTCGGAACGAGTGGATGAATAAGGTTTTAAATTTGAGATAGTATATAAACGTGGCGAGATATTCGGGAAATGAGTGTGAAAATGGTGTTTCGAATGAGTTAGCCGGTAAGTGCTTCAGGTTCTTCGCCAAGAGTGCAAGTTGGTGGGTGGAAAGGGATCGCCTTCTTCGCGTCTCCATTGATTAAGTCGACTATGAACCCATCAGATGAATTTGGGATGGATGATTTGTTGATACATTCTGGTGACACTGCTTTCGGAGCTTAGGTTAAACTCCATATCGAAATAGCTGCCGGAATCCGAGGAATTCGAACTGGTTGAGGGATTCATCTCGTACGATCAGATGAAGGATTTTCGATAAGAAATAGATTATATGATGTAGATTAGTAACCTGCAATACATAATTCACATATGCATATATAATACTAAAATCCCATAAGTTACGGAGGAATCTACGGAAGCTGCCAGGAAAAGGTAACAATAACAGATACGCTAAGATATGTATTTATCTATACACTGTCTACGCAATAGAGGCAGTAAGACGTGTCTAGACTTTAAGGATGATAAGCACATAATTTTCGACACTAAATGATAAGCAAAACTTTTGACATGCAGACACGGTCGAAGTCCAGACCCACTAATGCATCTAAACAACTATCAGTTAGACACACTAATGCAAGACCTGGTTCGCTAAGACCACCGCTCTGATACCACCTATAACGACCGATCCTAATCCATCTGGACGAATACATTACATTTGGTTACATCGCGAGGTACTTGACCTCTATAAGATACATTTTACAAATGTTGCATTCGTTTTTAAAAGACATACTTTCATTACATCAAAAATTGACGGCATGCATACCATTTCATAATATATCCAACTATAATTGACTTAATAATAATCTTGATGAACTCAATGACTCGAATGCAACGTCTTTTGAAATACGTCATGAATGACTCCAAGTAATATCTTTAAAATGAGCAAATGCACAGCGGAAGATTTCTTTAATACCTGAGAATAAACATGCTTTAAAGTGTCAACCAAAAGGTTGGTGAGTTCATTTGATTCCCTTTTACTCTTTACATTTTTGGGACTGAGAATACATGCGCTACTTTTTACAACTGCTTTATTAAATGCTTTTGAAATATATTTTGAACTGCAAATATATGAAATGCTTTTATAAATGTTTGACGAGATAGACACAAGCAAAACATTCCTCGAATGAATTATGTGGATGTGATAATTGCCACCATTGAATTATGTGGACGTGATAATTGTCACAATTGATATGAATATTTTTTCCCTATTTATTATTGCTTGGTAACCTAAGAATTAGGGAACATCACTAATTTTGAGAATTAGTGCATGCCTAATTGACGCGAATCCTAAAGGTAGCTACCGGGTTTAACACCCCTGTAGTGACCCAAACTTTTCCATGTTTATATATATATTAAATGAAATTGTTATTTACATGATTAAGTGTTTCCAACATGTTAAGCAATCAAACTTGTTAAGACTTGATTAATTGAAATAGGTTTCATATAGACAATTGATCACCCAAGTTGACCGGTGATTCACGAACGTTAAAACTTGTAAAAACTATACGATGACATATATATGGTTATATATATAGTTAACATGATTTTATTATAAGTATGTATCTCATTAGGTATTTTAACAATGAGTTATATACATAAAAATGAGACTATTAATTTAAGAAACTCGAAAACGATATATATAACGATTATCGTTATAATAACGTCTTACTAGGTACATATGAATCATATTAAGATATTGATACACTTGGTTAATTATGTTAAATGATAAGTAAATACATTATTAAGTGTATTAACAATGAAATACATATGTAAAAATAAGACTACTAACTTAATGATTTCGAAACGAGACATATATGTAACGATTATCGTTGTAACGACATTTAACTGTATATATATCATACTAAGATATATTATATATCATAATATCATGATAATATAACAATTTAACATCTCATTTGTTATAATAAACAATGGGTTAACAACATTCAACAAGATCGTTAACCTAAAGGTTTCAAAACAACATTTACATGTAACGACTAACGATGACTTAACGACTCAGTTAAAATGTATATACATGTAGTGTTTTAATATGTATTCATACACTTTTTAAAGACTTCAAGACACTTATCAAAATACTTCTACTTAACAAAAATGCTTACAATTACATCCTCGTTCAGTTTCATCAACAATTCTACTCGTATGCACCCGTATTCATACTCGTACAATACACAGCTTTTAGATGTATGTACTATTGGTATATACACTCCAATGATCAGCTCTTAGCAGCCCATGTGAGTCACCTAACACATGTGGGAACCATCATTTGACAAGTAGCATGAAATATCTCATAAAATTACAAAAATATGAGTAATCATTCATGACTTATTTACATGAAAACAAAATTACATATCCTTTATATCTAATCCATACACCAACGACCAAAAACACCTACAAACACTTTCATTCTTCAATTTTCTTCATCTAATTGATCTCTCTCAAGTTCTATCTTCAAGTTCTAAGTGTTCTTCATAAATTCCAAAAGTTCTAGTTTCATAAAATCAAGAATACTTCCAAGATTGCAAGTTTACTTCCAAGTTTTCTAAATCCATTCCAAGTAATCATCCAAGATCAAGAAACCTTTGTTACTTACAGTAGGTTATCTTTCTAATACAAGGTAATAATCATATTCAAACTTTAATTCAATTTCTATAACTATAACAATCTTATTTCGAGTGGAAATCTTACTTGAAATTGTTTTCGTGTCATGATTCTGCTTCAAGAACTTTCAAGCCATCCAAGGATCCTTTGAAGCTAGATCTATTTTTCTCATTTCCAGTAGGTTTATCTAAGGAACTTGAGGTAGTAATGATGTTCATAACATCATTCGATTCATACATATAAAGCTATCTTATTCGAAGGTTTAAACTTGTAATCACTAGAACATAGTTTAGTTAATTCTAAACTTGTTCGCAAATAAAAGTTAATCCTTCTAACTTTACTTTTAAAATCAACTAAACACATGTTCTATATCTATATGATATGCTAACTTAATGATTTAAAACCTGGAAACACGAAAAACACCGTAAAATCGAATTTACGCTGTCGTAGTAACACCGCGGGCTGTTTTGGGTTAGTTAATTAAAAACTATGATAAACTTTGATTTAAAAGTTGTTATTCTGGGAAAATGATTTTTATTATGAACATGAAACTATATCCAAAAATTATGGTTAAACTCAAAGTGGAAGTATGTTTTCTAAAATGGTCATCTAGACGTCGTTCTTTCGACTGAAATGACTACCTTTATAAAAACGACTTGTAACTTATTTTTCCAACTATAAACCTATACTTTTTCTGTTTGGATTCATAAAATAGAGTTCAATATGAAACCATAGCAATTTGGTTCACTCAAAACGGATTTAAAATGAAGAAGTTATGGGTAAAACAAGATTGGATAATTTTTCTCATTTTAGCTACGTGAAAATTGGTAACAAATCTATTCCAACCATAACTTAATCAACTTGTATTGTATATTATGTAATCTTGAGATACCATAGACACGTATACAATGTTTCGACCTATCATGTCGACACATCTATATATATTTCGGAACAACCATAGACACTCTATATGTGAATGTTGGAGTTAGCTATACAGGGTTGAGGTTGATTCCAAAATATATATAGTTTGAGTTGTGATCAATACTGAGATACGTATACACTGGGTCGTGGATTGATTCAAGATAATTTTTATCGATTTATTTCTGTACATCTAACTGTGGACAACTAGTTGTAGGTTACTAACGAGGACAGCTGACTTAATAAACTTAAAACATCAAAATATAATAAAAGTGTTGTAAATATATTTTGAACATACTTTGATATATATGTATATATTGTTATAGGTTCGTGAATCAACCAGTGGCCAAGTCTTTCTTCCCGACGAAGTAAAAATCTGTGAAAGTGAGTTATAGTCCCACTTTTAAAATCTAATATTTTTGGGATGAGAATACATGCAGGTTTTATAAATGATTTACAAAATAGACACAAGTACGTGAAACTACATTCTATGGTTGAATTATCGAAATCGAATATGCCCCTTTTTATTAAGTCTGGTAATCTAAGAATTAGGGAACAGACACCCTAATTGACGCGAATCCTAAAGATTGATCTATTGGGCCTAACAAACCCCATCCAAAGTACCGGATGCTTTAGTACTTTGAAATTTATATCATATACGAACGGTGTCCCGGAATTATGGGGATATTCTTATATATGCATCTTGTTAATGTCGGTTACCAAGTGTTCACCATATGAATGATTTTTATCTCTATGTATGGGATGTGTATTGAAATATGAAATCTTGTGGTCTATTGTTACGATTTGATATATATAGGTTAAACCTATAACTCACCAACATTTTTGTTGACGTTTAAAGCATGTTTATTCTCAGGTGAATACTAAGAGCTTCCGCTGTTGCATACTAAAATAAGGACAAGATTTGGAGTCCATGTTTGTATGATATTGTGTAAAAACTGCATTCAAGAAACTGATTTCGATGTAACATATTTGTATTGTAAACCATTATGTAATGGTCGTGTGTAAACAGGATATTTTAGATTATCATTATTTGATAATCTACGTAAAGCTTTTTAAACCTTTATTTATGAAATAAAGGTTATGGTTTGTTTTATGAATGCAGTCTTTGAAAAATGTCTCATATAGAGGTCAAAACCTCGCAACGAAATCAATTAATATGGAACGTTTTTAATCAATAAGAACGGGACATTTCAGTTGGTATCAGAGTGTTGGTCTTAGAGAACTAGAAAATTTGTATTAGTGTGTCTTATCGAGTTTGTTAGGATGCATTAGTGAGTTTGGACTTCGACCGTGTTTTCTTTAAAAATGATTGCTTAACATTTTTGTTGGAAACTATATATTATTAACATGTATATATTATGTGATATATTAATCTCTTAACATGTTTGATATTGTGTGATAGAAGTCTACCTCTAGCACAAATCCCATTGACTCACCTAATAATAATGAAGAGTCGAATATATATTGGACTGATTCACAAGTTCCCGTAGAGGAACCAGAAGAAGAATCAGAACCGGAAGAAGAATCAGAACCGGAAGAGGAGGAACCGGAGGAGGAAATAGAACCGGTGGGGGAAATAATAAAACGGTTAAGTAAAAGAAAATCCTCAACCAACCGACCAAGGTTAATTATGGTCAATGGTGTTTCCGCCAAGGAAGCAAAATATTGGAAGGATTACCAATTCTCCAATGAATCGGATTCTGACGAGAATTCCGATGATGTTATAGAAATTACCCCAACTGAATTTAAAAAGGCAAAAGAAAATAATAAGGGAAAGGGCATAAAAATAGAGAAATCTAATTCCAGCCCCGATGAACTTTATATGTATCGTCAACCCCCTAAGTCCTTAAGTTGTAACAATGACCCGGGAACCTCTAAACCACCAGGTTTTTCTAAACCGTTGTGGAAAATGACAGCTAGTATTAGGGGAACATCATATATACCTAGAAACTTGGCAAAACGAATCAAAACCGAAGAAGAAGAAACTAGCGAGTCGGAATAAGATAGTTGTATTCGTGTGGTGTAATATATGTAATATAGTGTGCTTATGCTTTATGATATATGTAAAAATTCTTGTATTAATAAGTATTTTTTTATGAATCTAACTCTTGTCTATTTTACAGTTTAAAAACACAAAATGGATAGACAACCCAATATTTTAAGAGACCTACCCGGAGACATGATTGATGAAATCTTGTCTAGGGTCGGTCAGAATTCCTCGGCACAACTATTTAAGGCGAGATCAGTTTGTAAGACATTGGAAGAACGTTCCAAGAATGCCTTGGTTTATAAAAGGCTTTCGTTCGAAAGATGGGGGATATCACATTGGGAAATCCATAAGTTACGATGTGTTTACTTTGACGCATATATTGCGGGGAACCCAAATGCTATTTTACGCAACGGGTTAAGAAATTATTTTGACTCAATATATCCAAATATAGGACTTCGTGATTTAGAAAAAGCGGCTAACATGCAACATAAAGAAGCATGTTATGCTTACGGGTTAGTAATGTTCGCTTCTCACCAAAGTGAGAACAAGAACATCGGGCTACAACTATTAAACAAAATGTTCCCACAAGTGACGGAGTCGGTAATTGGGGTAAGAAATGAGGTTTTTAGATTGTTACGGGACTGTTGGACATTACGTAACCCTCGTCCCTTTGACGACGTTACAACACGCTGTCTTATCAACGGCCATAACGGTTATGTTCCACAAGACCAAGGATGGGAAGTAGTCCTAGTAAAACCAGAATGCATGACTTGTTTCTGGACGTATGAATTACGTGTCTTTATTGCCTTTGCTGAACGACTTGTGTACTAGCTAGAATTATCTTCACAACTATCTTGTATCAAAGTTATTGTGTGCTATATTTCATGCTTTATGTAAAATAAGCGGTATTGTAAGTTTGTAAAATATTGTATAAAAGTTTGAATGCAAAATATTATTATAATCAGTTTTTCATATAGAATTGTAGTAGTTGAATTGTATATTAGCTACTAAGTATGAACTTAACGGGTAGGTACTACCCAAATTTAAACTTATAAAACGCTAATATGAAGAAAAAGCTATTATAAATGAGTTCATATTATGCTACGAAATACTATTAAGTACTCTTAATATTCTGTATGATTAACTTGTTCCATTTGACTATTTTGAAGGAAATGGCACCGACTACTCGACACACCGTGAATATGAATGAAGAGGAATTCCGTACTTTTCTAGCTTCAAACATAGCTGCAGTACAGGCTGCGCTACATACCAACAATAACCTTGGATCTAGCAGTACATGAAATCGTGTAGGATGCACCTACAAAGAATTCACTGCCGGCAAACCTTTGGAATTTGATGGAACCGAAGGACCGATCGGATTGAAATGGTGGACCGAGAAGGTCGAATCGGTGTTTGCCATAAGTAAGTGTACTGAAGAGGACAAAGTGAAGTACGCTATGCATACCTTCACAGGTTCTGCGTTAACATGGTGGAATACCTATCTAGAGCAAGTGGGACAAGATGATGCGTACGCACTACCGTGGTGAGCATTCAAGCACTTGATGAACGAGAAGTACCGTTCCAGAACTGAGGTCAATAAGCTCTAGACAGAACTTAGAGGGTTACGAACCCAAGGATTTGATATTACCATGTACGAAAGACGATTCACAGAATTGTGCCTATTGTGTCCGGGAGCGTTCGAAGATGAGGAAGAGAAGATCGACGCGTTTGTGAAAGGATTACCGAAAGGAATCCAAGAAGATATAAGTTCACACGAGCCCGCCTCCATACAACAGGCATGTAGAATGGCTCACAAACTAGTGAACCAGATTGAGAAAAGAATTAAAGAACAGACGGCTGAAGAGGCCAATGTGAAGCAAGTCAAAAGAAAGTGGGAGGAAAACGGTGATAAGAATCACCAATACAACAACAACAGCAATTACAATAATAATCGCAACAATTATCCCAACAATCGCAACATCAATCGCAACTACAACAAGCGGCCCAACAACAACAACAACAACAACAATAACAACAACAACAGCAACTACAACAATCATCCCAACAACAATAACAACCGCAACAACAACAACAATCAGAAGCAGCTATGCCAAAGGTGTGAAAAGTATCACTCGGGGTTCTGCACCAAATTTTGCAACAAGTGTAAAAGGAATGGTCATAGCGCGGCGAATTGTGAGGTCTACGGACCAGGGGTAAACAGAACGAAAGGAACAAATGGTGTCGGAACGAGTAATGGCGGAGCAAGTAGTGTCGGAGCAAGTTATGCCAATGTAGTTTGTTATAAATGTGGAAAATCGGGCCACATTATTAGAAATTTCCCGAACCAGGAGAACACGAATGGACAAGGCCGCGGAAGAGTTTTCAATATTAATGCGACAGAGGCACAGGAAGACCCGGAGCTTGTTACGGGTACGTTTCTTATTGACAATAAATCTGCTTACGTTTTATTTGATTCGGGTGCGAATAGAAGCTATATGAGTAGAGATTTTTGTGCTAAATTAAGTTGCCCATTGACGCCTTTGGATAGTAAATTTTTACTCGAATTAGCAAATGGTAAATTAATTTCAGCAGATAATATATGTCGGAATCGAGAAATTAAACTGGTTAGCGAAAAATTTAAGATTGACTTGATACCAGTAGAGTTAGGGAGTTTTGATGTGATAATTGGTATGGACTGGTTGAGAGAAGTGAAAGCAGAGATCGTTTGTTACAAAAATTCAATTCGCATTATACGAGAAAAAGAAAAACCTTTAATGGTGTACGAAGAAAAGAGCAACGCAAAGTTAAATCTTATTAGTAACCTGAAGGCACAAAAACTAATAAGAAAAGGTTGCTATGCTGTTCTAGCACACGTCGAGAAAGTACAAACTGAAGAAAAGAGCATCAACGATGTTTCCGTCGCAAAAGAAGTTCCCGATGTATTTCCGAAAGAATTACCGGGATTACCCCCACATCGATCCGTTGAATTTCAAATAGATCTTGTACCAGGAGCTGCACCAATAGCTTGTGCTCCTTACAGACTCGCACCCAGCGAGATGAAAGAACTGCAAAGCCAATTACAAGAACTTTTAGAGCATGGTTTCATTCGACCAAGCACATCACCGTGGGGAGCTCCTGTTTTGTTTGTCAAGAAGAAAGATGGTACATTCAGGTTGTGTATCGACTATCGAGAGTTGAACAAACTTACCATTAAGAACCGCTACCCACTACCGAGAATCGACGACTTATTTGATCAACTACAAGGCTCGTCTGTTTATTCAAAGATTGACTTACGTTCCGGGTATCATCAAATGCGGGTGAAAGAAGATGATATTCCAAAGACTGCTTTCAGAACACGTTACGGTCATTACGAGTTTATGGTCATGCTGTTTGGTTTAACTAATGCACCAGCTGTGTTCATGGACCTTATGAACCGAGAGTGTGGACCATACCTTGACAAGTTTGTCATTGTTTTCATTGATGACATACTTATTTACTCAAAGAATGACCAAGAACACGGTGAACATTTGAGAAAGGTGTTAGAAGTATTTAGGAAGGAAGAATTGTACGCTAAGTTTTCAAAGTGTGCATTTTGGTTGGAAGAAGTTCAATTCCTCGGTCACATAGTGAACAAAGAAGGTATTAAGGTGGATTCGGCAAAGATAGAAACTGTTGAAAAGTGGGAAAGCCCGAAAACTCCGAAACACATACGCCAGTTTTTAGGACTAGCTGGTTACTACAGAAGGTTCATCCAAGACTTTTCCAGAATAGCAAAACCCTTGACTGGATTAACGCATAAAGGGAAGAAATTTGAATGGAAGGATGAACAAGAGAAAGCGTTCCAGTTATTGAAGAAAAAGCTAACTACGGCACCTATATTGTCATTGCCTGAAGGGAATGATGATTTTGTGATTTATTGTGACGCATCAAAGCAAGGTCTCGGTTGTGTATTAATGCAACGAACGAAGGTGATTGCTTTTGCATCTAGACAATTGAAGATTCATGAACAAAATTATACGACGCATGATTTGGAATTAGGCGCGGTTGTTTTTGCATTAAAGACTTGGAGGCACTACTTATATGGGGTCAAAAGTATTATATATACCGACCACAAAAGTCTTCAACACATATTTAATCAGAAACAACTGAATATGAGGCAGCGTAGGTGGATTGAATTGTTGAACGATTACGACTTTGAGATTCGTTACCACCCGAGAAAGGTAAATGTGGTAGCCGATGCCTTGAGCAGGAAGGACATAGAACCCATTCGAGTAAAATCTATGAATATAATGATTCACAATAACCTTACTACTCAAATAAAGGAGGCGCAACAAGGAGTTTTAAAAGAGGGAAATTTAAAGGATGAAATACCCAAAGGATCGGAGAAGCATCTTAATATTCGAGAAGACGGAACCCGGTATAGGGCTGAAAGGATTTGGGTACCAAAATTTGGAGATATGAGAGAAATGGTACTTAGAGAATCTCATAAAACCAAATACTCAATACATCCTGGAACGGGGAAGATGTACAAGGATCTCAAGAAACATTTTTGGTGGTCGGGTATGAAAGCCGATGTTGCTAAATACGTAGGAGAATGTTTGACGTGTTCTAAGGTCAAAGCCGAGCATCAGAAACCACCAGGTCTACTTCAAAAACCCGAAATCGCAGAATGGAAATGGGAAAACATTACCATGGATTTCATCACTAAATTGCCAAGGACTGCAAGTGGTTTTGATACTATTTGGGTAATAGTTGATCGGCTCACCAAATCAGCACACTTCCTGCCAATAAGAGAAGATGACAAGATGGAGAAGTTAGCACGACTGTATTTGAAGGAAGTCGTTTCCAGACATGGAATACCAATCTCTATTATCTCTGATAGGGATGACAGATTTATTTCAAGATTCTGGCAGACATTACAGCAAGCATTAGGAACTCGTCTAGACATGAATACTGCCTATCATCCACAAACTGATGGGCAGAGCGAAAGGAAGATACAAACGCTTGAAGACATGCTACGAGCATGTGTTATTGATTTCAGAAATAGTTGGGATCGACATCTACCGTTAGCAGAATTTTCCTACAACAACAGCTACCATTCAAGCATTGAGATGGCGCCGTTTAAAGCACTTTATGGTAGAAAGTGCAGGTCTCTGATTTGTTGGAGTGAAGTGGGGGATAGACAGATTACGGGTCCGGAGATAATACAAGAAACTAACGAGAAGATCATCCAAATTCAACAACGGTTGAAAACCGCCCAAAGTCGACAAAAGAGCTACGCTGACATTAAAAGAAAAGATATAGAATTTGAAATTGGAGAGATGGTCATGCTTAAAGTTGCACCTTGGAAAGGAGTTGTTCGATTTGGTAAACGAGGGAAATTAAATCCAAGGTATATTGGACCATTCAAGATTATTGATCGTGTCGGACCAGTAGCTTACCGACTTGAGTTACCTCAACAACTCGCGGCTGTACATAACACTTTCCACGTCTCAAATTTGAAGAAATGTTTTGCTAAAGAAGATCTCACTATTCCGTTAGATGAAATCCAAATCAACGAAAAACTTCAATTTATTGAAGAACCCGTCGAAATAATGGATCGTGAGGTTAAAAGACTTAAGCAAAACAAGATACCAATTGTTAAGGTTCGATGGAATGCTCGTAGAGGACTCGAGTTCACCTGGGAGCGTGAAGATCAGATGAAGAAGAAATACCCGCATTTATTTCCAGAAGATACGTTAACACCTCCAACTGCTTAAAATTTCGGGACGAAATTTATTTAACGGGTAGGTACTGTAGTGACCCGAAGTTTTCCATGTTTATATATATATTAAATGAAATTTTTATTTACATGATTAAGTGTTTCCAATATGTTAAGCAATCAAACTTGTTAAGACTTGATTAATTGAAATAGGTTTCATATAGACAACTGATCACCCAAGTTGACCGGTGATTCACGAACGTTAAAACTTGTAAAAACTATACGATGACATATATATGGTTATATATATAGTTAACATGATTTTATTATAAGTATGTATCTCATTAGGTATTTTAACAATGAGTTATATACATAAAAATGAGACTATTAATTTAAGAAACTCGAAAACGATATATATAACGATTATCGTTATAATAACGTCTTACTAGGTACATATGAATCATATTAAGATATTGATACACTTGGTTAATTATGTTAAATGATAAGTAAATATATTATTAAGTGTATTAACAATGAAATACATATGTAAAAATAAGACTACTAACTTAATGATTTTGAAACGAGACATATATGTAACGATTATCGTTGTAACGACATTTAACTGTATATATATCATACTAAGATATATTATATATCATAATATCATGATAATATAACAATTTAACATCTCATTTGTTATAATAAACAATGGGTTAACAACATTCAACAAGATCGTTAACCTAAAGGTTTCAAAACAACATTTACATGTAACGACTAACGATGACTTAACGACTCAGTTAAAATGTATATACATGTAGTGTTTTAATATGTATTCATACACTTTTTGAAGACTTCAAGACACTTATCAAAATACTTCTACTTAACAAAAACGCTTACAATTACATCCTCGTTCAGTTTCATCAACAATTCTACTCGTATGCACCCATATTCATACTCGTACAATACACAGCTTTTAGATGTATGTACTATTGGTATATACACTCCAATGATCAGCTCTTAGCAGCCCATGTGAGTCACCTAACACATGTGGGAACCATCATTTGGCAACTAGCATGAAATATCTCATAAAATTACAAAAATATGAGTAATCATTCATGACTTATTTACATGAAAATAAAATTACATATCCTTTATATCTAATCCATACACCAACGACCAAAAACACCTACAAAAACTTTCATTCTTCAATTTTATTCATCTAATTGATATCTCTCAAGTTCTATCTTCAAGTTCTAAGTGTTCTTCATAAATTCCAAAAGTTCTAGTTTCATAAAATCAACAATACTTCCAAGATTGCAAGTTACTTCCAAGTTTTCTAAATCCATTCTAAGTAATCATCCAAGATCAAGAAACCTTTGTTACTTATAGTAGGTTATCTTTCTAATACAAGGTAATAATCATATTCAAACTTTAATTCAATTTCTATAACTATAATAATCTTATTTCGAGTGGAAATCTTACTTGAAATTGTTTTCGTGTCATGACTCTGCTTCAAGAACTTTCAAGCCATCCAAGGATCCTTTGAAGCTAGATCTATTTTTATCATTTCCAGTAGGTTTATCCAAGGAACTTGAGGTAGTAATGATGTTCATAACATCATTCGATTCATACATATAAAGCTATCTTATTCGAAGGTTTAAACTTGTAATCACTAGAACATAGTTTAGTTAATTCTAAACTTGTTCGCAAATAAAAGTTAATCCTTCTAACTTGACTTTTAAAATCAACTAAACACATGTTCTATATCTATATGATATGCTAACTTAATGATTTAAAACCTGGAAACACGAAAAACACCGTAAAATCGAATTTACACCGTCGTAGTAACACCGCGGGCTGTTTTGAGTTAGTTAATTAAAAACTATGATAAACTTTGATTTAAAAGTTGTTATTCTGGGAAAATGATTTTTATTATGAACATGAAACTATATCCAAAAATTATGGTTAAACTCAAAGTGGAAGTATGTTTTCTAAAATGGTCATCTAGACGTCGTTCTTTCGACTGAAATGACTACCTTTACAAAAACGACTTGTAACTTATTTTTCCGACTATAAACCTATACTTTTTCTGTTTGGATTCATAAAATAGAGTTCAATATGAAACCATAGCAATTTGGTTCACTCAAAACGGATTTAAAATGAAGAAGTTATGGGTAAAACAAGATTGGATAATTTTTCTCATTTTAGCTACGTGAAAATTGATAACAAATCTATTCCAACCATAACTTAATCAACTTGTATTGTATATTATGTAATCTTGAGATACCATAGACACGTATACAATGTTTCGACCTATCATGTCGACGTATACAATGTTTCGACGTATATATATTTCAGAACAACCATAGACACTCTATATGTGAATGTTGGAGTTAGCTATACAGGGTTGAGGTTGATTCCAAAATATATATAGTTTGAGTTGTGATCAATACTGAGATATGTATACACTGGGTCGTGGATTGATTCAAGATAATATTTATCAATTTATTTCTGTACATCTAACTGTGGACAACTAGTTGTAGGTTACTAACGAGGACAGCTGACTTAATAAACTTAAAACATCAAAATATATTAAAAGTGTTGTAAATATATTTTGAACATACTTTGATATATATGTATATATTGTTATAGGTTCGTGAATCAACCAGTGGCCAAGTTTTACTTCCCGATGAAGTAAAATTCTGTGAAAGTGAGTTATAGTCCCACTTTTAAAATCTAATATTTTTGGGATGAGAATACATGCAGGTTTTATAAATGATTTACAAAATACACACAAGTACGTGAAACTACATTCTATGGTTGAATTATCGAAATCAAATATGCCTCTTTTTATTAAGTCTGGTAATCTAAGAATTAGGGAACAGGCACCCTAATTGACGTGAATCCTAAAGATAGATCTATTGGGCCTAACAAACCCCATCCAAAGTACCGGATGCTTTAGTACTTCAAAATTTATATCATATCCGAAGGGTGTCCCGGAATGATGGGGATATTCTTATATATGCATCTTGTTAATGTCGGTTATCAGGTGTTCACCATATGAATGATTTTTATCTCTATGTTTGGGATGTGTATTGAAATTTGAAATCTTGTGGTCTATTGTTACAATTTGATATATATAGGTTAAACCTATAACTCACCAACATTTTTGTTGACGTTTAAAGCATGTTTATTCTCAGGTGAATACTAAGAGCTTCCGCTGTTGCATACTAAAATAAGGACAAGATTTGGAGTCCATGTTTGTATGATATTGTGTAAAAACTGCATTCAAGAAACTGATTTCGATGTAACATATTTGTATTGTAAACCATTATGTAATGGTCGTGTGTAAACAGGATATTTTAGATTATCATTATTTGATAATCTACGTAAAGCTTTTTAAACCTTTATTTATGAAATAAAGGTTATGGTTTGTTTTATGAATACAGTCTTTGAAAAACGTCTCATATAGAGGTCAAAACCTCGCAACGAAATCAATTAATATGGAACGTTTTTAATCAATAAGAACGGGACATTTCAACCCCCATCCAGAATGTTCACTAGACGGATGGGCTAGTGGGCGTGGGGTTTAGTACTTCGAAGTTTATATGATTATTATACAGACGAGATGTTCTGTTTTGGGGATATTATTATGCGCATTATATGTTAAGGTCGGTTACCAAGCCAAGCTATAAAAGTAATGAAAAGTGAATGTTATGTATCGAGAGAATGATTTTATACACATGTTATGTGTATGTTATTTTTGTGCACAAGATATGTGTATGGATACTAAGATTTATGAAAGATGATTTCGTACACGAGAAAGGTGTACTGTATTTAAAAGATATCGCATGTACATTACATGTAGGTATAGGATTCGGGCCCATTTGTACCATGCAGGATTTAAATCTTGTGGTCTATCAAAATGATGAATTTTATTGTTTTATGATAAACTTATGAACTCACCAACTGTCACGACCCGGAAAATTTCGACTAAATTTAAACCAAATTCTCGACACGATTCATTATCTTTGACACGATAAGCAAGGTCTGTTAGGTTGAGTCTCAAAAATTTTTGAACCGTTTCATGTGTTCAATTAATCTTTGACCATTCCCGACGATTCACGAACAACTATTTGGAAATAGATGCATATATATATATATATATATATATATATATATATATATATATTTATATATATAATAATAATTTGAATTGTAATTTAAAATAATATAAAATATAATAAAAGTTATTGGGGATCTATATAAAGTATATTAAGTATAATTATTAAATAATAGTAACACTCGTTTGACAATTCGTTAGTATTTAAATATGTAATTCAAACTTATGTGATTTGAAAATAAACGGAAGCTCATTAATAGACTACGTAAACTTTAGACTAGTTGAAAATACATTTACTATCTTATTTTGAATTTTAATTAATTTGTATATTTTAGTTGGGATTGAGCTCGAATGACAGGTCAATTTTTATGATCGATATGAAATGAGTTTAAACTCGAAATTACGAGAAGTTGAAATTAAACGTTGGGCCATGATTAAGTTTTATCAATTTTAAGTTTGTTAAAAATATAAATAAATACCCTGAGTTAAGTTTTAGTACTCCGTACACATAAATTGGAACAGAAAATAAATAATTTTTGAACCTTTTTGATTAGGTTTCAAACAGGTAATGAGTGAAATAATTTAATATGTTTAATCTAAAAATTTGGGATTTTTAGGAACACCTTCATACGTCAACTGTTTAGAAATGGACACGATATAGCACTCCGCGAAGTAAAAATATCTAAAATGTCGGTAGGAAGAGTCCAACCCTCTGAATTTTTTTCTCCTCATTTAAGCACATGCATTCTTATTGAATTATATTAATTATTATTAAATTAATATAATTAATTATTAGTTTACAGTATTATATATGTTACATGATTGTGAATTCAACACATCCTTATATTTTCCTCTGCTAAA
The DNA here is from genome assembly GCF_046630445.1 of Rutidosis leptorrhynchoides. Lineage (NCBI taxonomy): Eukaryota > Viridiplantae > Streptophyta > Magnoliopsida > Asterales > Asteraceae > Rutidosis > Rutidosis leptorrhynchoides. Next base: position 316,688,720 of record NC_092343.1, read on the forward strand.
TGTACCCGATCTCCACTCTTCTTCTTTATCATGAACAACCACCAACTCTACACGCAAATTCCTATTTTCCAGTTGACAAGAACCTTCACCCAATCGAAACCCACCAACTCTAAAACTACTACTACTAGCCGTTTCTGTTTTGTTCCGGTTAAACTCATTTAACCACCACCACTAAGGAATCATCTCAACCATCGGTAAATACAAGCCCAACGACCACCTTCCTCCCATTGAACCAACCACCGTCTCCATCTCTCTATATCATTTTCTCTCTCTCTCTAAATTTATGTTCGTAAGGCACAACAAGAACCACCACGACCTACTCATATTACTGCTACTGCTATGATTCACGTTTCTTGTTTCTATTCAACTAGCCACCACCTTCACCATAAACCGCCACCACATCTCTCTCTTCTCTCTCTCCTCCTTCTTTCTTGATTTCTTCTTCGTGGATGAATATTACAATCAAAACCCCATTTTTTTTTCTTTCTCTCGCTATAATACTTCTGTTTTGACAGTGAACCATCAACAAAACTACTTCTATGGTTGCAAACGATTTCTGTTTCAGCTACTCTTTTGCTCGATGACCCACCGGGAACCAACCACCATCGAGACCCAATACCAACGGTCACCACCCACAAACACCATCGGTGTGCACCTCAACAATCACCCTTGACTCACCCACACCACCGACGGATACCGCTACGCAACCACTATGACCATTGTCGGATTAATACAACCACGTCCGCCCTCATTACCGCCGCTGCTGCAGTTGGTTTTATGTTTCTGGTTCGATACTACAGCCACCATAGAAACACCACAACTACCCCGTTACTACAACTGAAATCGCTTCTATTCCTTTAGAACAAAACTCGTACAAACCTACTGCAACGTTACTATTGTTGTTTCGGCTGAAAACTGCTCGAAGTCACAATTGAACCATCACTATTTCCCTTTTATTGGTTGTTGTTCTGTCGGTTTGAAAAAAAAAGAAAAAAAAAGAAAAGGGTTAAAGGATTCACGCATAGGATTCTTTCTAAGTATAATACTCCGTAAATATTTATAATATTAATGTTATGAGATACCAGCTGGGTTTTAAGTGGGCTTTAAGATCCAAAATTGTATTTTCACTTGGGCCGAGATCCACTTCAAATTTCTGTTGGGCTGTGTTATTAGTTGGGCCGAAAAGAGTATTTAATTATAAACGGGTTTCATATATTATCAGAAAGACAGTAAATGGATGAATGGTTTAGGGTGTTACTGGGTGAGCGAGAGGTCTTGGGTTCAAACCTTGTCTGAGGCATTTATTTTTGGAAAAAGCTCCTAAGGTAGTAAGATATCTATTATTATTATTAATATTATTATTGTTATTATTATTATAATTATTATTAAAAATAACATTATTATTAAAGTTATCATTATAATTAAAATTATCATTTTTAATTAAAAAGTATCATCGAAAGTATCATTATTATTATTTTTATCATTTTTATTATTATTAGCATTAGATATGATTTTATTATTATTATTATTATTATTAATTATTAATATTATCATTAGAATCATTTTTATTAAAAACTATCATTTATATTATCATTATTAGAAAGATTATCATATATATCAAAATTATTATTATTACCATCATTATTATTATTTTGAAATTAATATTATTATTTTCATATTATCAATATTATTATCATAACAACTATTATTATTATTATTGTAAAATAAAACAACTTTTAGTTATTATTATCAATATTATTTTGTCAAATAACTATTAGTTATATAAAGATATATTTACTACATATAACATAACTATATTAATATTTTAATAATAAATATTAATAAATGTAACTTATTAGGGTTTTAATGAAACACTTAATTAAGATAACAATTATATCACTATTAATATGTAAATTCGTTCGATTACAATTATATGTGTTAATATATAAATGATATAGGTTCGTGAATCCGAGATCAACCCTGTGAAGTCATATGTATTTTTACTACAAAATACAGTATGTGAGTTTCATTACTCCCTTTTTATATATATTTTTGGGCTGAGAATACATGCGCTGTTTTATAAATGTTTTACGAAATAGGCACAAGTACTAAAACTAATTCTATGTGGGTTTAAACCAGAAATATACCCTTAGCTTGGTAACATTAAACTACTTGTCTATGTACGGTAGGCGCGAATCCTAAAGATAGATCTATTGGGCCTGACAAACCCCATCCTGACTATGGGATGCTTTAGTACTTCGAGGTTATTTTAAACACACCTGATCTGGTGTACTTCAGAGGGTAAAACATGAATGTTAAGGCTTGTTACCGGGTGCCTACAACTTATAGAATACTTTTATACACTTGCGAGTGTACATTTATTTATAAACGGAAATCTTGTGGTCTATTAATATATTGAAATGATTGTTATGATAAACCTATGAACTCACCAACCTTTTGGTTGACACTTTTAAGCATGTTTATTCTCAGGTACGAATTAAGTCTTCCGCTGTGCATTTGCTCATTTTAAAGACATTACTTGGAGTCAATCATCGCAATGGGACCAAATGTTGATGACTTCGTCCAGATGGATAAGGACGGGTCGTTACAGGTGGTATCAGAGCGGTGGTCTTAGCGAACCAAGTCTTGCATTAGTGTGTCTAACTGATAGTTGTTAGGATGCATTAGCGAGTCTGGACTTCGACCTTAGCCGCATATTATAAGTTTTGCTTATCATTTCTTGTCGGAAATTACTTGCTTATCATCTTTAAGTTTAGACACGTCTTACTGCCACTATTGCATCGATAGTGTATAGACAAAATTTGTATCTTAGCGTATCTGTTACTGTAGACTTTGCCTGGCAGTTTCCGTAGATTCCTCCGTAACTTATGGGATTTTAGTATTATATATGCATATGCAAATTATGTATTGCAGGGTACTAATCTACATCCTATTATCTATTTCATATCGAAAATACTTCATCTGATCGTACAAGATGAATCCATCAACCAGTTCGAGTCCCTCAGATTTTGATAGCTAATCTGATAGTTATTCCGACAGCTATTCCGATATGGATTTCCACTCGAGCTCCGAAAGCAGTGTAACCGGAATGAGTCAACCAATTAGCCATCATTTATTCTAGATGAATTGGAGATGGGTTTGTAGTCGACTTAATCAATGGAGACGCGAAGAAGTCGATCCTTTCCACCGACCGAATTCATCTTTTGACGAAGAACCTGAAGCACTTACCGGTGAACCTATTCGTAATACCATTTTCTCTCTCATTTCCAGAGTATCTCGTCACAATTATATACCATCTCAAATTCAAAACCTTATTCATCCGCTCGTTCCGACCGACAATCATCCCGGAGTAATACAATAAGTCAACGAACTTCGCGCTCGAGTAATCAATTTGGAGAATATAGTGCAAAATGTATCAGCTTCAGCAACATCACTGGCATCAATAGTACCACCAACAACACAAGTTTCAACATCACACGCTTTAATATCTCATTCTATACCTCGAGTATAATCATCGTTCTACGAATCATTCTACATTATTTATCTTCGTTCGACATGGCAATTATATAATCTCTAATGTTTTAGAGATTATATATTCTTATTCTAACGGTAAATCAAATGAGTCTAATATCATATTGACTTATTAAAACCATGATTACATCTGAGGAAAATATATATGTAAGTATATTTTCATAAAGATTGTAATTAAAAATTCTTTCGTACAAACTGTTAATGGTGAAAATATTTTAACGGGTAGGTAATACCCGAGGAATATTTAGATTTCACATTAATAAGTTACATTGTACATTCTTCGAATCTGATTCAACAGTCATTTACTATCCTATTTACATCCACAGGTATACGAATCCGTTCACCACAGGAAAACCATTTTCATCCAATTTCATATTTGGATTTTGATTTATCAGAATCCAACAAGTGGCATAATGAAGAAATAATGGACACAATAAAAATTGATTAGAAACAGACTAAATAACAATATGAAATTTTGTTAAGAAACCACGCTAACAAGATCGTAGCTAACTGTTCCTAGCTAACTCTGTATCACATTTTATTTTATCGCAATTTATTTATCGCAATTTATATTCTCGCAATTTTATTTATCGTTATTTAATTTCTGCTATTTACTTTACGCATTTTATTTATCGTCATTTAATTTCTGTATTTATTTTTACGCACTTTAAATATCGGGACACGTATACAAGGTTTTGACATATCATATTGACGCATCTATATATATTATTTGGAATAACCATAGACACTCTATATGCAGTAATGCGGGAGTTAGCTATACAGGGTTGAGGTTGATTCTACAATAATATACATAGTTTGAGTTGTGATCGAGTCTGAGACGTATACGGGTCACGAAACGTATTAATTAATTCGAATATTATATATTAAACTATATATGAATTATTGGACTGTTAACTCTGGACTATCGATTATGGGACTATCAACATTGGACAATTAAAAATGAATTAAAATATTGATTATAACATATGAAACTAAACAATTCTTCAAGTTTGCCACTTGATTTCATCTTAAACCTCATTTGTATCTCGACGATTACAATCTGCGTTCAAACCTTTCATGATTCTTGAAAACATCGCAATCGAGAAGATGAACCAACCGCACTTCATCTACGGAAGAAAAGATCTATGCATATAGTTATGCACCTGAAAAAAAAAAAAAAACTCTTGGAACCTGAGTAAAGGTTTAACACGTATCTGCGCTAGCTCCTTTGGCGATGTTACTACCGAAAATCACTTTGCAATCCCTTTCCAAAGTAGCCAATTTTGTCACAGCTCCAGCAAGTCAACTTCGACCTTTCATTCGAATAAGTCTTATTATAACTTTGATATATACGATTGGCTTTCCTCATCGTTACCGGAGAACCTTTTATATTCCATCATATTACCATCAGCGCTTAAACATTTAAAAACACAATTCTCCTGAAGCCATCTCGGTTTGATAACTGATGACTCAGATCCGTTAACTTTGGAAAAAAAAAAAATGCTGACGAAGCAGCATGTTGTAGATGGTCTTAATGGCCAAAAGTTAATGATAAAGAAGGAAGAGTTAAGAACGCTCAATAGAAAATTTAGTACCGAAAAGAGGATTATGCAAAACTATGAAGGAAGCTGTGGATAAATCACCAGAACTAAAACCTGTACTTAATGAATCCAGATGATTCTGTATTTGATGAACTCTTTAGCGAATACCTTGCTCCTACTTATTCTAAATCCTTGCGGACAAATTTCTTCATCATCTTCTGATCTTAAATATTTTAAATCCTAAGATATCATCGTATCTTCCGATATAAATATCTTCGATATTCTTGAGGATACCTTCGCAGCTATTCTTATCCAAAATTATTTATCTCTTCGTGCTATATATATTACATCATAAAAGAAACTGTTTTAGTTTCTATCCTTCTATAAAATTTGAGTTTAAATTATGGATGATTTTTGGAGAAGTGTAGGGAATTGAAGCATGAGTTAGTATAATATAATGATGTCAGGCCAACGTGATTATATTACAGTAGGTCATGCTGAATTTCTAATGGAACGTGATGATTCACAGACAATACCGTCATCATGTGCCATGTTACACGACTCTTTCATTCTACTTAATCTCTAAGCATATCATGGGAATATTTTCTTGATATTTCTGTCCTTCCGTATTTCCAACAGTTGCAAATAATTCGTGCTAACACATTTTCTTTCTGATTAGAAGATTTTCCTAAATCCCTTGAATTCCAAAATTCAACAGTGACTAAGTCAAAAGTTAAGATGAACCTCTATTTATTTCATTTCACCCTTTTGTGACAGCTTCACTCATACGCTTCACATAATCGAATTGTTTTACCACTATTACTACATTGTGATAAAACTCTAGTTATTAACTCATATTCGTCATAAAGACAATCTTATTGTTAGCCTTGACCACCTCGATCAAATTTCGGGACGAAATTTCTTTAACGGGTAGGTACTGTCACGACCCGGAAAATTTCGACTAAATTTAAACCAAATTCTCGACACGATTCATTATCTTTGACACGATAAGCAAGGTCTGTTAGGTTGAGTCTCAAAAATTTTTGAACCGTTTCATGTGTTCAATTAATCTTTGACCATTCCCGACGATTCACGAACAACTATTTGGAAATAGATGCATATATATATATATATATATATATATATATATATATATATTTATATATATAATAATAATTTGAATTGTAATTTAAAATAATATAAAATATAATAAAAGTTATTGGGGATCTATATAAAGTATATTAAGTATAATTATTAAATAATAGTAACACTCGTTTGACAATTCGTTAGTATTTAAATAAGTAATTCAAACTTATGTGATTTGAAAATAAACGGAAGCTCATTAATAGACTACGTAAACTTCAGACTAGTTGAAAATACATTTACTATCTTATTTTGAATTTTAATTAATTTGTATATTTTAGTTAGGATTGAGCTCGAATGACAGGTCAATTTTTATGATCGATATGAAATGAGTTTAAACTCGAAATTACGAGAAGTTGAAATTAAACGTTGGGCCATGATTAAGTTTTATCAATTTTAAGTTTGTTAAAAATATAAATAAATACCCTGAGTTAAGTTTTAGTACTCCGTACACATAAATTGGAACAGAAAATAAATAATTTTTGAACCTTTTTGATTAGGTTTCAAACAGGTAATGAGTGAAATAATTTAATATGTTTAATCTAAAAATTTGGGATTTTTAGGAACACCTTCATACGTCAACTGTTTAGCAATGGACACGATATAGCACTCCGCGAAGTAAAAATATCTAAAATGTCGGTAGGAAGAGTCCAACCCTCTGAATTTTTTTCTCCTCATTTAAGCACATGCATTCTTATTGAATTATATTAATTATTATTAAATTAATATAATTAATTATTAGTTTACAGTATTATATATGTTACATGATTGTGAATTCAACACATCCTTATATTTTCCTCTGCTAAATGTACCCGATCTCCACTCTTCTTCTTTATCATGAACAACCACCAACTCTACACGCAAATTCCTATTTTCCAGTTGACAAGAACCTTCACCCAATCGAAACCCACCAACTCTAAAACTACTACTACTAGCCGTTTCTGTTTTGTTCCGGTTAAACTCATTTAACCACCACCACTAAGGAATCATCTCAACCATCGGTAAATACAAGCCCAACGACCACCTTCCTCCCATTGAACCAACCACCGTCTCCATCTCTCTATATCATTTTCTCTCTCTCTCTAAATTTATGTTCGTAAGGCACAACAAGAACCACCACGACCTACTCATATTACTGCTACTGCTATGATTCACGTTTCTTGTTTCTATTCAACTAGCCACCACCTTCACCATAAACCGCCACCACATCTCTCTCTTCTCTCTCTCTCCTCCTTGTTTCTTGATTTCTTCTTCGTGGATGCATATTACAATCAAAACCCCATTTTTTTTTCTTTCTCTCGCTATAATACTTCTGTTTTGACAGTGAACCATCAACAAAACTACTTCTATGGTTGCAAACGATTTCTGTTTCAGCTACTCTTTTGCTCGATGACCCACCGGGAACCAACCACCATCGAGACCCAATACCAACGGTCACCACCCACAAACACCATCGGTGTGCACCTCAACAATCACCCTTGACTCACCCACACCACCGACGGATACCGCTACGCAACCACTATGACCATTGTCGGATTAATACAACCACGTCCACCCTCATTACCGCCGCTGCTGCAGTTGGTTTTCTGTTTATGGTTCGATACTACAGCCACCATAGAAACACCACAACTACCCCGTTACTACAACTGAAATCGCTTCTATTCCTTTAGAACAAAACTCGTACAAACCTACTGCAACGTTACTGTTGTTGTTTCGGCTGAAAACTGCTCGAAGTCACAATTGAACCATCACTATTTCCCTTTTATTGGTTGTTGTTCTGTCGGTTTGAAAAAAAAAGAAAAAAAAAGAAAAGGGTTAAAGGATTCACGCATAGGATTCTTTCTAAGTATAATACTCCGTAAATATTTATAATATTAATGTTATGAGATACCAGCTGGGTTTTAAGTGGGCTTTAAGATCCAAAATTGTATTTTCACTTGGGCCGAGATCCACTTCAAATTTCTGTTGGGCTGTGTTATTAGTTGGGCCGAAAAGAGTATTTAATTATAAACGGGTTTCATATATTATCAGAAAGACAGTAAATGGATGAATGGTTTAGGGTGTTACTGGGTGAGCGAGAGGTCTTGGGTTCAAACCTTGTCTGAGGCATTTATTTTTGGAAAAAGCTCCTAAGGTAGTAAGATATCTATTATTATTATTAATATTATTATTGTTATTATTATTATTATTATTATTATTAAAAATAACATTATTATTAAAGTTATCATTATAATTAAAATTATCATTTTTAATTAAAAAGTATCATCGAAAGTATCATTATTATTATTTTTATCATTTTTATTATTATTAGCATTAGATATGATTTTATTATTATTATTATTATTAATTATTAATATTATCATTAGAATCATTTTTATTAAAAACTATCATTTATATTATCATTATTAGAAAGATTATCATATATATCAAAATTATTATTATTACCATCATTATTATTATTTTGAAATTAATATTATTATTTTCATATTATCAATATTATTATCATAACAACTATTATTATTATTATTGTAAAATAAAACAACTTTTAGTTATTATTATCAATATTATTTTGTCAAATAACTATTAGTTATATAAAGATATATTTACTACATATAACATAACTATATTAATATTTTAATAATAAATATTAATAAATGTAACTTATTAGGGTTTTAATGAAACACTTAATTAAGATAACAATTATATCACTATTAATATGTAAATTCGTTTGATTACAATTATATGTGTTAATATATAAATGATATAGGTTCGTGAATCCGAGATCAACCCTGTGAAGTCATATGTATTTTTACTACAAAATACAGTATGTGAGTTTCATTACTCCCTTTTTATATATATTTTTGGGCTGAGAATACATGCGCTGTTTTATAAATGTTTTACGAAATAGGCACAAGTACTAAAACTAATTCTATGTGGGTTTAAACCAGAAATATACCCTTAGCTTGGTAACATTAAACTACTTGTCTATGTACGGTAGGCGCGAATCCTAAAGATAGATCTATTGGGCCTGACAAACCCCATCCTAACTATGGGATGCTTTAGTACTTCGAGGTTATTTTAAACACACCTGATCTGGTGTACTTCAGAGGGTAAAACATGAACGTTAAGGCTTGTTACCGGGTGCCTACAACTTATAGAATACTTTTATACACTTGCGAGTGTACATTTATTTATAAACGGAAATCTTGTGGTCTATTAATATATTGAAATGATTGTTATGATAAACCTATGAACTCACCAACCTTTTGGTTGACACTTTTAAGCATGTTTATTCTCAGGTACGAATTAAGTCTTCCGCTGTGCATTTGCTCATTTTAAAGACATTACTTGGAGTCAATCATTGCAATGGGACCAAATGTTGATGACTTCGTCCAGATGGATAAGGACGGGTCGTTACACCAACCTTTTGGTTGACACTTTAAAGCATGTTTATTCTCAGGTATGAAAGAAATCTTCCGCTGTGCATTTGTTCATATTAGAGATATTACTTGGAGTCATTCATGACATATTTTAAAAGACGTTGCATTCGAGTCGTCGAGTTCATCAAGATTATTATTAAGTCAATTATAGTTGGATATATTATGAAGTGGTATGCATGCTGTCAACTTTCGATGTAATTAAAGTTTGTCATTTCAAAAACGAATGCAATATTTGTAGAATGTATCATATAGAGGTCAAGTACCTCACGATGTAACCAAATGTAATGTATTCGTCCAGATGGATTAAGACGGGTCACTACACATATAAGAATATCCCCATCATTCCGGGACATCCATCGGACATGATATAAAAACTCGAAGTACTAAAGCATTCCCAACAACGGATGGGGTTTTTTAGACCCGATAGATCTATCTTTAGGATTCACGTCAATTAGTAGATCGGTTTACTAATTCTTAGGCTACCAAGCAAAAGGGGCATATTCGGCTTCGATCATTCAACCATATAATGTAGTTTCGATTACTTGTGTCTATTTCGTAAAACATTTATGAAAATTTCGCATGTATTCTCAGTCCAAAAATATAAAGGGTAAAAAGGCAAATGAAACTCACCTATTGTATTTCGTAGTAAAAATACATATAATGTCATTGAACAAGTGCAAGGTTGGCCTCGGATTCAGTAACCTATATTAATTATATATATTTATATGTTGGTCAATATTTGTCTAACAATTTAGGTCAGGTCATAGTGTACCACAATCCTAATGCTCGAGACTAATATGCAAAAGTCAACAAAAGTCAATTTGACTCAAAATGATTTCCAAAATTTATACATGATTATTATATAGTTTAAATATCGTCGTTTTATATTTTTAAACATTTTAAAAATATTTATTAGAGTAAATAATATAATTCATTTATTATTAAATAAAATTGTATACACAAATATACTTTTATATATCTTAAGTAATAAAGTTCATAAAATATCTTAAGTATTATTTGATAAAAATAACATTGATAATAATAATAAGTAAAAGTTATATTATTTTGTAATAATAATTATTATTATTCTACTAATAATAATAACAATATTTATATTTGCTAAAATGATATTATGATAAAATGGTAATTCATAAAAATAATGAAATTTTATATTAACAATGATATTCATAAAATAATTTTGTAAAAATGATAGTTTTAATATTAATAATACTTTTAATAATAATAGTGATAAAAATAATGAAAAACGATAATTTTATCTAAATCAATATCTTACAATAATTTAAATTTCATCATGATACTCATACTCATTATTTCCTAATCCTTTTGTTTAATAGATTTTTATCGTCTTTTATATCGCGTTCGTGTTAATGATAATAATAGTAATCATAATAATTAGGTGTTACTAATATTAATTTTTAATTATAATAATACTAATGATAATAGATATTATGATAATGATAATATTAATTATAACTTTAACGGTAATAACGATAGTAATAATAACAATTATTAATGATAATACTTTTTATTGATAAAGATAATAATAATAATAATAATAATAATAATAATAATAATAATAATAATAATAATAATAATTAGATAAAAACTATAACAACGATAATAATAATCATTTTTAATAATAATACCAAATTTCAATTGACTATAACTTCAAATCCGTTCATCGAAACCATTCGATATCTAAATGAAAAGTTCTTAATTTTTCGCTAGCTTTCCAACGACATGCATATCTTATACCTTATCTCAACCGCATATGCAACTAATTCATAATTCAACATATCCTATCTAATGGCAATATCAAAAGTACAAGCATGCATAATCCTATATACTCGAGCACTAGTCAGGGATACACTATTTATATGTAAAAATTAAATTATGAGTACTCACGTATCAATATTGAGATTCAATATTGCAGGAAAGGTACATAGACGCAACGGAGATGATAAACACTAAATTGACCTCATGAGCATACCCATGAACCATACCCACCACCTCCATAGTTATAACCCATAATTTCCTTAGCCCTATCCAGCTCCCAAAACTTGTTTTGAAATAACTCGAGCGTACCCTTGTTGTAGTATTTTATGTAATATACTACTAATAATATTTTTTAATACTACTAATAATGATATTTTAGATTAATAATAATAATCTTTATTAATAATAATAATAATTAAAATAAATAAATACATACGGAGTAATATAGAGAAAGAGATATTTGATAGAGGTGAACTAATGAACCAGATCGTGCGAGCTTTATGGACCTCCCTTCACCAAACCCCCCATGCGATCGCATGAGGGCCCCTTGAGAATTTCATGTGATCGCATGCCTCCACATCCCAGCTCATATGCACTACTAAACTCGCTGCTGACACTTTTAATATTATTATATATATATTATATTTAATTTATATAATTACTTATATATTATATTATATTTACGTTTATGGTAAAAATATAATTTTTACACAAATGATACGGTCATTGTCACTCGACTCATGTACCACTTTCAGTTTTTCGAACGACGTTTCGTACACTGGGAAAACTAGTCTTTTACGTTACGTGACGTGTACTCTTATTAATAATTTGACTTACTCGTCAATAAACCACTTTTAATAAAAATGTAACTTATAAAATTGAGCGTTGTGGTCATTTGCTTCTATAAATCAGTGACTCGTTGTTTAACAAAATATATTATTTTAAATCAGGACGTTTTATGACTAAGTTAAAATATATATATATATATTTATTTAGAATTGAAAATTTATACATAATATGTATGTTTGAAATATTTACTTAATGATATAATATTTAGTCTTTCAAAACTAAATATATTTCAAAGCTCGTTTTAAAAATCGTTTAGAAAAATATTATAACTCGTAACGTTTCATTTGAAAACTTAAATAAATACAATTCGTTTATGTATTAACTTTTTAAATATCAATCCATCACTAAGCGAATGTTACTATCGTGTACTAAACTAATTTAAACACATATATATTTAATGAACATGTTTTAATGTATGTTGTAAGTTATTCATATATCTAACAACTAATATTCCAACTTACGTTATTTAAACATATACATTAATAATCTAGTTCTATTATGTCAAAAGACATTTTTACTTAAGAAAGTAAAATAATATATGAATCATAATAGGTTTCAAGTTTTTAACTTACAGTTTATTCATGAGTTGTAGGGTTAGGTCAAATGGATAAATGTACGTATGAAATCATCTTAACATGACACATGGTTTTATCTTGCCGACGAACATTAACTCAATTATTTACTCTTCATGATAAAATATCATTAAAGCCTAGTAATTAAACTATCAATAGTCACAAGAAAAATTATTGTAAGGCATGTATTGAAAATCAAACAGGAGTCTCCACTAACCTTGTCTAGTTCCCGTTAATTGACACTTTTGTTTTTTCTTGTAATTCACTTTACCAATTATTCAGAATACCTTTAAAAAGGAAAGGTTTCCTAAATCAAAGTGGACCTCCTAATAGGGACTCGTAGCCATAATTCAATATATCTGATAATTCAATCATTTGATATTATCTTTTAATTCTGTCGATAATTATTTTAAATATGTTTTAAAACAAATACGTTCATGTAAAGTATTATACGTCTAATACTTTGTTATCGTTTTCAAGTTATAATATATACATATATACATATATACATATATAATCATATCCGTTCCTATAATGGTTCATGAATCTTTGGAATTTGGTCGAGGTTAAATGAATGTATGAACACAGTTTAAAATTCTTGAGATTCAACTTAACAAACTTTGCTTATCGTGTCGGGAATATATAAAGATTAAAGTTTAAATTTGTTCGGAAATTTCCGGGTCGTCACAACCGCTGTTAATTCTAAATCATGCATATGATAATTCTTATCATGAACTTTCAATTGTCGTGAGGCATAGGAAATCACACGGTCTCTTTTCATTAAAAAATTTCCCAGCTCTGCTAATGACGCGCCACAATATACTACAAAGTCATCTGACCCTTCAGGTAATGCTAACACTGTAGCCTGACACAACAATTATTTTAGAATCTGAAACACCCTTTCGTGTTCGTCATTCCAAAGAAAGGATATATCCTTTTGAAAAAAAACCTTAGTCAACGGACCCACAATTTTCGAAAAATCCTTTATAAATCTGAGAAACTAACCCGCAAGACCTAAAAAACTCTTAATTTCAGTCGGAGTCTTTGGTGAATTCCAGTTCAATATCGTGACTAATTTGGAAGGATCAACCTTAATACCATCAGCACAAATTACGTGAAAAAAAATTACGTCCATAGTACCTGTGGTTTGTTCATTTTTTCACCACAGCATCTAAACTTTTATTTTTGCTTTGATGGTACCTGGGGTTTCATTTTATCACTGAATTGGTACCAACCTCTTGTAACATTCCGCATTTTTCCGTTAAATTATTTTAACGCCCGTCTTTTTATTTTGATAATATCGTTCGTATCTAGATTCATATCCTCCATTAGCTAACGTTCTTAATATTTTCGTTATTTGATTATAACATCTCCAGTTTACTCTCGTGTATTTCAAAATAATTCGTTTGGTTAATTCATGCACCCGCATCTGAATTCGAGGGACTAGTTTTGCCACTTGACCAAAGAGGTGACTAGTGGTTGACTAGTCAACCACCTCACCATCTCCACTCATTCATTCACCATCTCTTTCTCTTTTCTTACTTCCCTTTTTTTTCTCAACGCACACACACAAGGATTCATCATCTAATTCGGATCTAGGAAGCTCACAACAAATCCGATTACATATTCTTGATCCTCTCTTCATCCTCTACGTTTTGATACTAACTTCATCGATTTTGGGTAACTTTCTAAAAACTCTAGATTTCTCAAATTCGATTTTTAGACTTGAAATGGTATTAGTTAGTGTCTATGGCTCGAGTCTAACATGAATATGTGTTTGGTTTGCTTGATTTGTGGTTTTGAGTAACTAGCATGAACACCTGAAATGAGTTTGTTAAATCCTTGATTTTGGTTAATTAAATGTTGTTAGATGTTAAACCTTATGTGTTAAAAGTGTTTGTAGCATCATTAGCTTCGTTTTGTTATGTTGGATGACATGAAAACCTTACATTAACTTGATTATTGATTTTGTGATTCTTGGTTAGGGTTTGATAGATCTTAAAACGAACATTTGATGCATTAAATGCTTTGAAATGTTATTTGTAAGTGTTTAGTTGTATTGTATGCGTAATTAGCTATGAAACGGCATATTGTATGTGTAAATTGAGTTCTCGAATCATGAAATACGTTTTACGAACTTGTAACTTGAATGATGAACTTTTAACGATCATTCGACGAGGTTTTTGTTGTTGTAAATGATTAACTTGATTGATGATATGTGTTTAGTTGTATTCCTTGTAAAAATACCTTTCCAACGATATAAGATACGTATTTTGAGTGTTTGCGGTTCGTTATTTGTGAGTTTGTGATTTTTGGTTCGAGACTTACCAAATTCAGCAAACAGCATCTTTTATGTAGTAAAGCGTGCCGCGCAACCTTGAGCGCGCCGCGCACATGTAAAGGTGTATATGCTTAACCCCTGGAATGGTACCTGACCTGGTTCCACGCTATAATGCGTGCCGCACATATCTGCGCGCACCGCGCATATCCCCAGGCTAAATTTCTTTGTTGTTTTATTATTCACAAACTTTTTCCCGCTTAACAGCAACTCCGATTAACATGAAATTTGGATAACATGCTCATATATGATTTCTCATCATGGGAAAATTGTCGGATACCCGACCTGACCCCGTTGACTTTGACTTTGACCAAGTTTGACTTTTAGTCAAACTTAACCAAACACTTATACAATCGTTCTAACATGCTTTTATACTAAATTCTTACATGAAACTTGACAACGTGATTCACATGCTTTATAATCGAGTCATAACGAGCCATAGGACTAATTGAACACATTTCGACCGACCTTGTGTCGTAACCGGTAATTGATACAACTTACTTGTTTAGGTCAAGGCTAAGTAACTTTCATGCACACGTTTAATTTGTGAAGTACAATTATACTCGTGCACTCGAGGTGAGATCATAGTCCAACCTTTTCAACAACTTTTATACTTTTAAATCATGGGATGAGAAACATATACAGTTTTATACTTCATACTTTTATACTTTGAACATAAGTACGGAAACAAACATTCCACAGCGAGTTAGAACAAAAATCCTCAATTCGATTATCATTAGTTATACTTGCAGGGTGTAAGCAAGAACTTATGTTGTATGGCCATACAGGTTCGACAAACCCTCATTCGGATGGTTTGCTACCGTTGTGCGGATGAAATATATTTTCGAGAAACAGTGTATGTTCTAACACTATTGTGATGGGGTTCTATGGAAGGAAAGTTAAGTCTTGATAATTGGGTGCTCGCGAACATACTTCTGGGATGCAAACGATTTTGATAATCAACGTTATGGAAATAAAAAATCTGGTGGTTCAAAAACAACGTTTACAAATACACCTATGATTTCACCAACGTTTTTCGTTGACAGTTTTCTATATGTTTCTCAGGTTCATACTTGGCTACTTGATACATGCTTCCGCACACTTTGATTACTTGCTTGGAGTCAAGCATACATGCATACGCTAGCGATAGCACTTTTGGATTTAACTTAAGCATACATACTTACGCTATTTATAGCAAACTGTGATTTTCAACTTATATTATGTCGTAAGTTATTTCATTTATACTTTACTACTTTTGTAAACTTATACATGTTGTGGAACCGTTTGATAAACTAAACTTTGTAAATTTTGTACGTTTCAAACGAATGCGAAATAATTTTGGTCAAACGCGTCTCATATAGGGACTATGACCACGTAACGGGACTTAAGTTAACGACGCCGTCAATGACGATTTTCTCAGGTCGCTACACCTCTAACGTCCGTTAAACTTAACCGTCTAACCCCTCACATGCGTGGCACATGTGAGGGTAATTCTGTCCGTTTAATTTTTGTTCTCAATATAAATACACCAGGATGTTCCTTCTTTGACGATTAACAATACCTAAAGATAAACCCTAATTTACAAATCGTCCTAATCGATTCCCAATTACCCATCTCTTTTCTAATTAAAAATTTCAGCTCATCATGGTTGTTTTCAGGTGTTGGTAACTTGGTAATACGGTTTTATAGTATTAATGCCAAAGTCATAACAACTCAGGTCATTATTTATCAACCGAAACATAACTGCAGTCAACAAATATTGTAATACTGTTTTAGTGCCAAAGTGTGTTTTAATGACTAAAGTAGGTTATTTTGACCCAAAGTCAAATTCAGTGAATAAATCATTCATAACTAGTTAAGTTCTATACTATTTAGTGCCATACTGTGTTTTAATGACTAAAGTAGGTTATTTTGACCTTGAGTCAAATTCAGTCAACAAATAGTGTAATTTTTACCCAAAACCCTAAAACACTAGAAAATCATTCATAACTAGTTGAGTTCTAAGTTGTTTTAGTGCCAAAATATTCATACACTATAAAGTAGGTTATTTTGACCCAAAGTCAAATTCAGTCATCAAAGTAGTAATTTATACCCAAAACCTCAAATTAATTTTAAAAAACATTCATAACTAATTTATTAACAAACTGTCAAAGTGCATTCCAACAGTCAACCCAAATCAGTCATCCTAAAGTGACTTTTTTTTTTCTTTAATAAACTATTTTAACCATATCAGTCACAATTTAGCATACAAATTAAAGAGCATACATCATAATTGCATACAAGAACTAGAAAATAAATGCTTCAAAATCATAAGTGCATACAATTTAAAATATTCAAAACCATAGAAGTCAACATCATAAGTGCATACAAGAACTAGAAAATAAATGCTTCAAAATCATCAGTGCATACAATTCATCATAAAAATCAAAAAGAAAAAGAAAAAACAAAAACTTAGTCTTTTATCCCCTGCTTTCACCAACAGTCCTCCCTGATGTCTTCTTATTGCCACCACTTTGTTTCTTTTTCCTGTTTAATCCACTGTTTTCTCCAACACCACCACTTTGTCTCTTGTTCCTGTTTGATCCACTGTTTTCTCCAACACCGCCACTTTGATTCATATTTGTAAAAATAAAATTATGAATAATAAATCTTACCATATATGTTGTTGACATCAACAGAGTCTAATTCATTTCGAAATAGATATGAACGAGAATCCATGTTCTTGAGAACTAGGGTTTTAGTAGTTTTGGTGAGGATGAAGATGAAAAAACTGAACAGTGGTGAAAATAAAGCATGCTGCGAACGTCAGGGATTTATTATTTGGTATATTGTATTGTAAACTGACAAAAGTGCCCTCACATGCACAACACATGTGAAGGCTAACGGTTAAACATTGAACGACAGTTTGCTTGAGTACTATCAACGTTACAATAATTAATCCGAGGTACCATCGAAGCAAAAAATAAAAGTTTAGGTGCTGTGGTGAAAAACTTAACATACCACAGGTGCTATGGACGTAATTTTTTCAATTACGTGACCCAAAAACTAAAATTCTCACAACTAGAATTCACATTTGTAAAAAGTTTGCGTACACCTTCTCCCGTTTCAGTAATTCTAACACTTGTTGTAAATGAACAGCATCTTCGGATCCTGTCTTTGAATAAACCAGAATGTCATCAATGAACACTATCATGAATTTATCAAGAAATTGTCTACAAACCGTATTCATCAAATCCATGAATATAGTTGGTGTGTTCGTCAACCTAAACGTCATCACCAGAAACTCATAATGCCCATACGTTGTACAAAAGGCTGTCTTTGGAATATCAATTTCAGCAACTCTGAATTGATGAAACCCTGACCTCAAATCAATATTTGAGAAATACGATGCTCCCTACAACTGATCAAACAAATCATCTATTCTCGATAGTGGGTACTTAATCTTTACAATCCTTTTATTCAGCTCCTAGTAATTAATACACATGCGGAGTGAGCTATCTTTCTTTTCACAAAAAATGTTGGTGCACCCCACAGATATGAACTCAAATGAATACACCAGGATCTAATAACTCTTGTATTGAGACATCATTTTGTGGATCACAGATGGAGCTAACCGTTATGGAGTTTTTTAAAATCTCGTAGTTCCCAACATAAGATCAATGATATACTCTATTTCCCTTACCGGCAACAAACTAGGTAGTTCATCAGGAAATACCTAAGGATAATCAGAAATGATTGGAATATCTGAAATATTCTTCTTTTCTTTCTTTGCATCTAACACATACGCTAGAAAGACTTACATCTCTTGCTCAACGACTTCTTACCTTTCATTGTAGAAATCATTAGACACTTAAACGTGTTACGTTCCCTATGATCCACAACATAGATTTCATTGGTAACATGGAAAGAAATAATCTTCTTATGGCATTTAATACTAGCCTTATGCAAGCTCAACTAATTGATACCTAGTACTACGTCAAAACTAGTAACAGGGAACACGAGTCATGTTACCGGAAACATACTTCTGTCAATTTCTATGTTAGCTCCAGACACAAATGTTGTGACTGGAACCGTCTAAACGTCATCTTCCTCTACATTTAAGGGTTCATGCAATACCTAACAGGTAGTTCCAACTTGCCACAAAAGTTTACAGACATAAATGATCTATTCACATATGCGAGCAGGTATTGAGTTGATTAAGAACATACCAGTAATTACATCGTCGGTTGCAGTAGCTACGCCAACTAACAGCTAAAAGGCTCTTGCTTCAGATATTAGAGAATTCTTTCTCTTCTACCCACTAAATGTAGAAGATCCCCCTAATGACATCGATCTCACTCCTGAGCCAACCCTATAACTCTCTTTGCCTGTTGTCAGACAATGTGTTGAATGATGACCGATTTTATGACTATTCTAAAATATGATTTCTCAAAATGAACAACCCTGTCCCTCAAGCCCTATTGTACCACACCTTAAACATATTTATGTTAGTGCTAAACAACAAACCCTTCTGACTTGAACCCGTTCCACTATGAGACGGTTTCCTTTTTTATTTATACCCAAAAAACTTCTTTGATCCTGAATCAGAAAGATTAACAGTTTGGCTGGGTGGTGGCATGGCACTTTCTGTCACTCGATTTTTAACTGCATGCACGTCACCTTCTATCACTTTGGCCATCATAAAAGCTTGAGACAGTATTGTAGCAAACCTTGCAACTATTATGTATTCGGTCCAGATATCCACATAATGATTTATTCTGTCATGCTTATGAGGAACCCATTATTGCACGATCCTCATCTTGTCAGTATATTGTGCAATTACCTCATTAATCAAAATATCCTCGGTCATTTTCATTTCCATAAATTCATGCTTTATCTTACACATTTCATATGTCGTACAATACTGCTAGCAAACCTTGTAATAAAATTGCTCCCAAGTAATCTGATTAATTTGTTCCTTGTACAACGTATCAATTATCAAAACCCACCAAACCATAGCTTTATCCTTAGAATATGGCTAGCATCAGTAACCCTTAACTCTGGTTCACATCGAACGTAACCAGTGCTTTATCAACTTCTCATAACCAATTCAACATCACTGTATGGTTTGAGTGACTAGAATATTCAGATGGTTTGCAGTCAAGGAACTTCTTAGAGGTATACTTCTTTCGAGCTTCAACAAGTGGTTGCTGAAACATTTTCATGTTGTAGGGATTCATCGTCATTGAGTTAGGATACTAGAATTTGCACGGAGGTAACATCTGCTATTGTTGTGGTAGTTGATACAGAGAAGGAAATGAAAATTGTTGTGGTGAGGAACTTCCAATAGGCACGGACTCAAACTCAGGTGTTGGGAATTCAGGTGGTAGAGGCTCAACATTTCCAGCAAAAGTAGCAGTAGAAAGGATAGATTCTAACTTAGCCATTCTATCTCGTGACTTTAGCTGACTTTCAAGATAAGAAATATACTTATGTTGATCATCATCTAATTCATATCCTTCTAGAGGAGCTCTGAATTTTCAGGGGTTGAGGGGCCAGTAGCATGTTAATTTCGATCATCCATACCTGTGGTACACATCATCACACAAAAGCTTAGTGGATAGTCTGTTAGTACCTATCAACTAACATACAAACCACTACATTCACTTAACCATATCCCTGCTTATATGTTTGACAAAACTTAAGGAAAAAATTTGAGTAAAAAATTTAACCAAATTTTCTAGTGGTCAAATTTACGCTCTGATACCAACTTATAACACCGTAGAATTTTTTTAGTTATATCAAATGACAACATCAGAGTTTCAGTGACTATCAAACATACGCAGATGACACCCATATTCTTCCAAAACTAACATGCAAAGGTAAACAACCCGCAGGGAAAGATGTGTGGAATTAGCATAAAGCTAACTGAATGAAACTATCTAAGAATTAATAGCATACAACATTAAAACGTACAACAATTGCTAACATCTAACAACAATTACATCAACAAGAGGACTTGCAGCATGTTCGGGCTTGCAACTGCTAGCTCATCGGGCTAGAGTTTACCAATAGTTCCTACTACTGAATCTACAACATAGTCATCCACACACAACGTGTGACACCGCTAATTTTTTTTTAAACGTGGCGGAAGCATTTATTAATCAATTACAGAACACACTTTAAATATTGATCAATCAGTTCAACCAGTGTCACGTGTCATTTCAACAAAATACATGTTTATATAGAGAAGACGTATTACAATACGTTTACAAAATATCACTGTTTAAACAAAGCAAGACAACATCAGAGTTGACTCCTGTCAAACATAACAACACCATGCCCGTCTTCTCCCCAAAATACATTACCTACAAAAGCTAACAACCTGCAGGGAGAGGATGGAGGGGAATTAGCACGAAGCTAAGTGAGTACGACTAACTACAGGAAATAGTATACAGAAACCGTCATACTAATCATGTCACAAAGGCTAGCACACAAACATCACCCAATTGCCGTCTACAGAGACTCTGGCGGCTCGGCCAAACTATTAACCACCAACAGATCAGACTGGGGCTTACCATAAGTTCCTCCACCACTGTATGTATATATATAATCCACACGCGACGGACGCGTTCTTCACATATATATACACCTCGATTGTCTAGGCTACCACATGAGGAACCCAACCCGCAGGATGATCTCTCCTACCGAGGCTACCACACAATAGGGATGCACTGGGCTCTAGCAGACAAGCATCAACTAACATGCAGTCATCACAACATACTAACTAACCACAACAGTAAGTATATCTAACAAGCATGGCAATCATAATATAACATGCTACTATATACTATGTTCTCCAGTTAGTCCCACTCACCAATTACCAGCAACCAGCTCAGATAATCTACTACAGAGCGGCTTCTTTATCCTTATCACCTGAACATAAGGCAAATCAAGTTAGTTACTGTCCGTTAAAACCAAATAACACAGTACATAAATTTTTATATAAAAAAGGGTCCGCTAAAATTTTTTGCTTAACACTTATGCATTTTCAAAATTTACATCCAGATCATCAATATATAAACGGGCAGCATAACGACTAAAAATCAACACTTAGTAAAATATTTCACTGCCAAAGACACTCGGTCAACTGTCAGAGACAGTTGGCCGACTGTCTACACTCACTCGACCGAATGTCTAGTCACTCGGTCGATGGTCCCTCACAGACACACTCGGCAGTGGGTCATACACACTCGGTCGATGGTCGAGTCGGTCGGTCGAGTGTCTCGAGACACTCGACCGACTGTGTTTATCTGCAGAAGCTGAAGAACAAAGCTACGGGTTTCACCTAAAATCGACCAATTCTTGCTCTAGAGCTCGATTTTAACCTCAAAACTGACCAAATCAAAGACACTAAACATGTAGAAACATAAACCCACCAGAATTGGACTCAAACAACATCAAATCTAACCATTTTGACTCAACTTACACACTTTATAAAAACTTACACAAAAACTCAAATTTCTCAAAGATTAGAGCATGAAAGCTTGTGATTCTTACCTTGATAGACTCAGTAAATCACAAGGAACAAGATAGTAAGAAAGATTCGAGCTCAAGAACAAGGATTCAAGATTAGGGTTTGGTAGTTGGAAGATATGAATAACGAGTGTGTTTTGGGAAGAATCTGGAAAAAATGCAAGACATGAACTGCACTAGTCATCTAAATGGGTTTAATTCCCACACTGTGCAACACACGGGTATTTATCAGTTATCTGATATCTTTCGTACATCATTTGGCAACCCAAACGAAGTCCAATTTAAATAAACAAACCTGTTCTGTGACCCTTGTCACAAACTGGTCCTAACCACATCATTAAATAATAGTAAACATTGAATAACAATTAAAAGCATATAATAACACAACAGCAACTTAAGGGCAATTTAGTAATCTTACAGTTAGGCCCTGTTGAGGATGTTACACAACGCATGCATCATTCATAACTATACTCCCTAGACATTACTCTCTAAACCCAACCTAACCATATCAACGTAAACCTCGTTCCGCTTATGCTACCTCATGATGAATTCTCCACATGTGCACAACATAGTATAACCAAATTAATACTATCATGCAGTTCTATCATATAATATAACAACAGTAGCATAACTTGCTACTATAGACAATAATTGATAGAAAAATTCATTCAACGATACCAGCAAGAACTCATAAGTCTTATCTTACCGAGCCTTCTCATTGTTCCTATCACCTGGAAACATCATAATCCAAGTTAATACATATTTTCGAGGCGGTATCGAACATACAACCAGTTAAACACCTCAAAATAGCATTTGAGTCAAAATAACTAATAACTCATCCATACGAGTGGGCTCACATACGTGAGTGACCCACCTAAACTTTATGAGTTATAATCTCACTCGCATAGGTGGTCTACGATTGATCATAATACAATTACACAGTGATTCACACGAGTCAACAAAAGATACATGCGGTTGACCAGCTCACTTGCACGAGTGAGGGTCAGCCGCTTGAATCACCAATAGATGGGAGACCTCACTCGCACGAGTGGGTCTCACTCGTGTCATTTCCTATGATCAACTGCACGGGTGAGTAACTTGCACGAGTGACCACCATCATAAAATTGTGTAGTTTCTCAAGAACATTAGAAGCAACATTAACACATGATTTTAAATCCAAAATTACATTTCATACTTGTTTTGGTCAAATTACATGCTCAAGGATAACACATAACATGTATAGAAACAATCCATAGCATTAAACAAGCATTACAAACACAAATTGCACATGAATCAAGCCATAAACCCTAGTTTTACAGAACTCAATAAGACCTATTAGATTCGATAAAATTCATAGATTTTTACCTTATTTTGGAATCTGAAATCGGTAAGATTAAGTTATGTAATCGATAGCTAGAGAATCACCACTTGATTTGGAGGAGTGATTTTGCAAGAGTTTGATTAAGGTTTATGTTTCCAAAAATGAGAAGTGTATGGAACGATCAAAGCATAAATATCAATTAAGGTTTCTTCATGGCGAGGAAATCACACTCTCCATAACACAAGGGTATTTAATAGTTATCTGCAACACAACGCACCTCGTTTAACAGTCCAAACAAAGCTCATTTCAGATAAATAAATATGTTATGTGACCCTTTTCACAAAACGAATTCAACTAAGCCATTAATTAATTATCAACGTATAATTTAAAAAAAGTCACTTAAGGGAAAAATAGTCAATTACCGATAGGTTGGATTCAGGTTATTATAGTTTTGGAAGTTAGGGTTGTTGACATAGTTAACCTTTTCGATTTGCTCCATAGTATTTCTATGAATACAATATTTTAGTAGGTGAGATCCTCCACAATCACATCAAATTATGATGACATGCATTTCTGTAACGACCCGGGTTTTCCCATCCATAATTAATAATGTTTATTATTAATACTTGTGATTTAATGAATGTATGTTATTACATTCACTTGTTACCATGATTGACTTTACATGCTCGACACGTCTTTGTGACACACGTACATTACACGAATAATATTTTAAGATATTATTTGCATTCATGATTAAGTTATATTAATCATTTTTAATTAACTAAGGTTACTAGTTAATTACTTGGGCTTTTACTTGGATTATTATTTTTTTGGACTTGGGCTTGTGTTAATGGACTTAGAAGCCCACTATACTTATATTAATGGATTAACTAGGAGCCTTTGTTTACAACTAGTCCATTAAGGTTTAAAAACTAGTTTAGTTAGTAAAGGAAAGACTTGTTACATGTTACTTACACCTAGTTCCCATGTAAGCAACCTTATAACCAACTTTTAAAGACAATTACATGCATGATCTTGTGGACAAATCCCTCCCCCCCATGCTTGATGAAACCGTCGACCATGAGGCCATTTGGAGGAGTTTTGCTTCTTCGTTTTTTACTACTTCATTCACTTACTCATTCATTTTACACACACACACAAATTACTTCTCATTTTTCTCTCAACTTTTGCTCTCATCTTTCTCTACATTTTGTAAGTATCAAACTTGCTTTTCTTTCTTTTCCTCTTCACCAAAACCATAGCCTAGCTACACATACATCATCTTCTTTTGTTTGTTGTTACTTGTCTTTGATTATTGTTTACTTACTTGTTGTTGTTACTTACTAGTTACTAAGAATCAAACTCTTTAGTTTGATTCTTCATATCATCTTGTTCTTACAAGACATACAAGAACATAAACTTTCTAGTTTATGTTCTACACTTAATGCTTTTAAAAGATTAAAGTTCATGAGTTGTAGAAATCATTACTTGAATTCATGTTTGTAAACTTAAAGTTTACATCCTTAAAGATCAAGCTTTGGCTTGAATCTTTAAAGTATGAACAACCATGACTTGTTACTTGTTTAAATTAGTTTATTTTTTCATTTCCTAGAATCTTTAATTCGTGATTTTGGTTGTTGTTGGTCAAGTGTTACTAGTTAACTTTGATCTCATTTTTCTTGAACAAAAGTTAACATGAAAGTTCAAGAACATAGAAGTGTAACTTTTTAGTTATAACTTCATATACTTGTGATGGATCTAAGTTCTATAGCTTATGGTCTGCTTATTTTATCATAAACAAAAGCTTGAAAATTTACATACACTTTACTAGATGATAATCTAAGTTTTGTTGCTTATGGTTTCATTAAAGTAAAGATTCAAGTGTTATTACTTAGGATTTAACTTAATAACTTTAGATCTAGACTTTTGGGTCTTGGATCTTCAATATCTAACTAAGAACTATATTCTACATCTTAAGATCTTGATTAGTTAGTTTACTTTCAAGTTTGTAGTTCAATATTACTTTTATAGTTCATGTATGTGTCGGATCTAAGATCTTGATGTAACTTTGGTTCATCAAACTACTTGCAACACTTAATTGAGTTGTGCTAATTATCTTAGACTTACACTTGTGTTATGATGGTCACAACTTGGTAAAGATGATGTAAACACATCAACAAGTTGTACACCTGAAGCTATATGCATCAAGGATGAGAACCGTGATGAACATCAATCACCAAGAAACCACCGGAACCTACTGTTTACTGTTTTCTGGAACTGGTCTGACCACCTGGGCTGCTGTAAAGATGATTTTCAGTTTTTTCAGGTCGTGTAGATAACTTTTCATTTAAGACTCATCTTAATCCGAGTTACGGTTTAGGATTTATGGCCCTCCGATCGTCACTATGTCCTTCTAACGTTGTGCTGAAAATTCTGACCTACTCGCACTTAGACCGTCGCCACGGTCAAACGAAGACGAGTTTGCTTCTAGAATTTTTACCACAATTAGAGGACTCATATACGGAGCCATGGCCACTGGTCTCACCTTATTTCAGTAGGTATAGAGGCCGTGGTGACTGACCAAGTCAGCCTTTGTTTTAAACTCTTTTCTAGAATGAAACTTACTTTATACGCTTTGTTTGATGATGAATGATGATGACCCTTAAGACCTAATTTACATACATTTAAACCTATTGGGACGATTTACTGACTTAGAAACTAGTTGACTTAGGTTGAGGACTTTCCGGACCTACATACTTGCTTACTTCCCGACTCAACTTTACCACTACTTTACCACTGTGAGTTATAGCATCCCTTTTTTACTTTTACTATTTTAGGAACTGAGAATACATGCGCATTTTACATTTTACATATTAGGCATAAGTACTTAAACTTTATATGTGTGTGGGTTATACAACGGCATAAACATTCTCTTTATCTCGGTAACGTTTAGTCATTGGTTTTTGAACCGGTGAACGCGAATCTTAGATATGGTTCCATAGGGTTTGACATCCCCACTCGGGCTAGTTGCGCTAGCATTTAACGAGTGTTTAATACTTCGTAAACATACACACTCGCTAAGTGTACTTTCAGGGGGTTATAAACGTTAAGTTAGTTACCGAGTGCCCACGGTTGAACATATACTTTATCATACTGATTTGGATTACTGATTTAAACGCTTGTTGAAGCACTGAAATCTCGTGGCCTACCTTACATTACAGTTATACTTAAACTATAGCTCACCAACCTTTGTGTTGATGTTTTAAGCATGTTTTTCTCAGGTGCTTAAGGTTGCTTGCTTCCGCTGTTGTACTAGTCATGCCTTGTAGACTTCCGCTGTGCTTACTGGAGTTGTCACCGCATGAAACATATTATCTTGCATTCAAACTTAAATACTTTTGAACAATGATTTGTATTGACCTAAGGGTCATGTACTATTATCTTTACTTCTGTTCGTAGAAGCATACTTTTGGTTGTAAAACATTTGACGTTGGTTATGACGTCACCTTTTATTATGAATGCAATCTTGTTTTGAAAACGCATATAGTGTTTGACCTTGTAATGATCCTGTTGTTGATGGTCCGTACATGCTGATTTAGTACGGGGTGTCACATTTGGTATCAGAGCATTGGTTGTAGGGAATTAGGTTGCATTAGTGAGTCTAAGACCGACCCGAGTAGGATTCACTAATAGAACTAATCTACAACTTGCTAGTTTACTTGTTTCTGCAGAACCTGCTGCATGCTACTGTGTTATATTACTGTATGATACTGCTTACTACTACTGCATGCCACTACCCACTTCTACTGCTGTATGAACTTACTGCATGCTACCGTTCCATTTTACTGCTATGTAAACTCGCTGTATGCTTTTGCTTACTCTCGCTACTGCATGCTACTATCTGCTTTTAGCATGTTACTTCGGCATGATATTATTACTATTGCCATGCTACGTGCTGCTGTAAACGATCTAGGCTGCTGTAGTTGATATGCCTGATTACACTCTTGCTACATGCCTACTATTCGTTATATCGACTTGGAGAACTTATCCTTCCCAGTTCAGATGTTTTTCTGAACTACTTTCCCACTCGTCTAATCCTAAGAGCTAGTAATGTAATCCACCTGTTACAACCGTTCCACTGTTCCAGGGATCAAAACATTTCTTCACGCAACCAGGTAGGAGTACCCCTCGGATTACACGCTCACTAAAGTTGATCCTCGGAGGAGAAGATATGTGAGGACTTGTCGAAATAACCGCACCCGGAACTCACCCTAATCAGCTACGTACATCGTAGGAACATTAGAAGGATATTCAGTTTCCGCAAGTTGATTTGTATCCCGTGCGCTTTCATGACCGTCACTTATCTCTTTCATTCTTCACCACTACTCGACGATTTAACGACACTTTTAGACTTAAGTCCCTAACACTCCTAGAAATTGGATAAGTTGGGAGGACATCTCCTTTCACAAGGTCTACTGATGCTCAAACACATCGTATTACTACTTGCTACACGTACAACCCGATGCGAGACCCGGATTGAATATTTAGAAGGAACCTAACAACGTTACCTGAATCCGAACCTTTGAAGAAACTTTGGGACATTTAGGCATTAATGCATGATCTATGGAACCTACGCACCCACATCGAGAAACTGTGAGATTAGTTATGTAGATTCTATTTTGTGATGGCATAGATAAAGCACCGTTAGATGAAATTGTGTATAATTGGAAGTGATCACGTTACATTGACCATATGGAATGATATTGGAATGAACGTACGATTTAGTACAATATAATGACACCAGGCCAGCGTGATTATATTGAAGTAAATCATGCAAAAGTTCCAATGTTACTACATGAGGAATATGGGGTGGTCCAGGGAAAAATTTTGGCAGGGAACACTTGAGCATACGCATTATAGTCTGCTAAAGGTAGGGAAGGAATAACCACGTAGCCCAACTACGGTACAAGAAGGGCCTTGATTACCGAATTGATAACCCGAAAATTTGTTATAGATATCGACACCCTAGACATTTAAAGAAAAGGTTCTCATATAGGAAAAACCTTAAAATTACTTGCGAAAAAGCAATCGTTATGGAGACTTGCATGGATCCTGGTTTTAGTTAGGGTATATTACGTCACAATGTTTTATTGTTTCGGAGTTGTTTAATACTAGAATGATAGAAATCTTACATTTAAGAACCTAAGCGTTATGAATAATAAGCCATTAACAACCATAAGGGTTTAGTACTCTATAGGATAAGCAAATGGTAAGCTGAGAAAGATAGAGGAAAAGTTTAAGGTAGTACTTTAAGATTAACAGGTGGGTCATTTGGAAATGACCTCATATTAACCAAACTTGGAAGTTTTAATGTAGTAGTCGAAAAGGATTAGTTACCTACGCACATGCATATGTTATTTGAGAATATTGATAAAAATTTTCACGGCAGTATAATAAGATTGGTTGGAATGAACCTTAAGATTAACCTAACACCCATCAATTTGGGAAATTGGATGCAATAGTTGGTATGAACTTTAAGATTAACTTAGTACTCATCAAGTTAGGAAACTTGATGAAATAGTTGGAACGAACTGACTTTCAAGGATGAAAGAGAAATTTATTTATAATGGAAAAAATTTATTCGTATACCTCGCAAGAATGGTGAAACTATTATGGGAAGAGATGTAGCCTGAAAACTGAACCTTATTAGTTACATGACATTAACCCGAAATCCCACAATGGAAATGGGAAGAAATTCATCACTAACTACCAGAGACGGTAAGGCGGATAGGACATCATCTGGGTTATTATTGACCATCTCACCAAAACTGCTCACTTTCTAGCCATGAAAGAAATCGATACAATGGACAAACTTACACAACGATACTTAAGGGAAAATTGTATTTCGTCACTTCAGCAATTCAAATTCTATATTAAAGATTACCCAAGAATCTCCTTTGATACTCATTCTTACGTAACTCTAAATCCTAACTTATTACGAGGAATTTCTTATTCTATGATAACCACAACATCGTCCTTCTTACCTCGATATTAGTCATACCAGTTCGAAATTTCCCTAAAATCAATGAGTGGTTAATTCTCATCCTTATACTCTCCCATTCGTATCTCAATTATAAGCAACAACTTCACACTTAAGCATTTTTGGTCAAAGGACTTATGCCCTACTAATAGTTGTCAATCACATATAAATTCAATGGTTTTTATTACCTCAAATATCACTCGAAATTTTCAAAAGTCTTTTACTCGATTCTCTTCAATCTTTTCCAACTTGTAACCTCCGAAATATGAAAATTTTGTTTGCCAAAATTTACACACATTATTTTACTGTGCTATCCTCTCAAAGCTTTATAAAAATAAATTTACTTTGTTTGCCATTCATGCAAAAAAAATTTAAAATCATACCCGTTATATAAATTAAAATAAATGATTGCTTATTTTTGACAAGTACATATGAAACTTTACTTTCACTCTTACAAATCAAATCTTTCATTCGAAAGATATTATACTTTGAATGGTACGTGTTGTACATAAACCTAATTTACTAAAAACTTCGTTTCTTCTCTTACATTGTCACCACAAACAATTTCTATAAAATTTTCGTTGCTTATTATATAAAACTTTTCGTGTTATTCGTATCCAAGTCATCATAAAGGCTTTATAACCGTCGAAATCGAGAGATTCATGTGTATGTGATAAAGGCACTGACTACCATGTTATGCAAGGCCTTCGGGCATCCACTAACACTTAAACCATTTAAAAATCATTGCATTACCCCAAGAATCTAAATTGCCACGCCTGTTGGAACAATGCTCTTTCTTACATAACTCTAAGTCCTGGGATTCTCATTTAGTGGTATTAATACCATCATTATTCCGACTTTAATACTAGTCATAACCTGTTTGGCACTTTGCAAATTCAAGTAGCAATTAACTTCTCATCCTCATGCTCTATCCTTTGTACCTCACTTTTAGCAATGGCTTCGCACGTAAATATTTTTGGCCTAAAGACTTGTGTCCTGATAATTACCAAAACTACATTTATGTCATTAGTTTTCATTACCTAGTAACTGGTCACCCGATGATTCAAAGCTCTTCCACTCAATCTTTTCCAACTCG
Organism: Rutidosis leptorrhynchoides; assembly: GCF_046630445.1. Lineage (NCBI taxonomy): Eukaryota > Viridiplantae > Streptophyta > Magnoliopsida > Asterales > Asteraceae > Rutidosis > Rutidosis leptorrhynchoides. The sequence continues at coordinate 316,719,924 of NC_092343.1, forward strand.
TAACCTTTGAAATACGAAAAACTATGTTTATCCAAAATTTTTACACGTTTATTTGTGCGGTCCTCACAAGATTTACAGACAATGAAAATACTAAAAACCTTTATGTCACTTATATGATTTATAAAATCATATACGTATAAATTATACTTACTTATTTTGATGCTAAGTTATATCTTCAAATTATTTAAAAACCGCTCCTTTACCGAGTTATTCAACTTAAGTCAAATAGTTTTGTGCAAAATGGTACACGTTGTACCTACTTCTAAATTTACTAGGAACTTCATTCCGTTTACGTTGTCACAACAAACGTTTAAAGGTTTTGTTTTTCAAAACTCCCTTAGTTGATTTTATTAAAGGTTTTCGTATTAGACTACACCATGTATGGATCACAAATTTTCTTGCCCTCTGTTAGAGATGAAACTTACTATTAAGAACTTTGTTAAAAACTCTTGAGCCACTTTGGATAGCGGTTTTATAAAATTTGTTAGAAAAATCTTTACACACATAAAATGTTCTTTTAAAGCTAGACATGAAAAAACGCGGGCCGATAAATCAGTTTTCTAAGTTACACTCAGTGGTCACCCTATTGTAGGAAAGGCACTAGGTGAGTTTCTACTATCAATATTTCACGGCTAAATGCAACACCTTCGTAAACATCTTCTCTATGAATCAGTATGTTGAGATACAAGAATCATTTTAGAAATTCTTTTCACTCGGAGTAAACCATTCTCTAGGATCAAGAGTTCACGTATCTTCTCATCCACTTGTCCCCTTAAGTACACGGATAAATTCAGAACGAACCACTCGAGGAGTTCACTCTCATGCCTTTCGTGCGACCTTCTTTCGGAAATGTATTATAAGATACTTTAAGAACCTATGAATCTTGATAACCTCTTGGAAGGGGACTGCTTAAAACATCTACGACACGGATGTGGTTACTCTAAACATTCCTTCCTTCATTGGTTGCAACTGTATGTTGCTCTAGTTAACGTTAACCCTAACTTCAACATGTAACTGAAAGGATGAAGTTACACTACGGAACTGTGCTTTCATTTCATCCAAGGATAGGTTCACCTACAGTGTGGGGAAATGGGTGATACCCTTCATTTTTCGTTCAGACCGTCCTAAAGACACTATAAATAACTATGGCTTGCAAGTCCGATTGGTCACTTTCAGCTAAAATTTCAACTCATTTATTCAAATGAAACATTCTTAAATATCGGGTTCCTTATGCCTATGACCTCCTTCCGAAATCAAGGGGTTTTGTAAAATCTGTGGCTAACACTATCCAGACATCAAAGCGCATGGTTGTGATCACTATGTTTTCCATTCTACCTGTTAGCTTTATATTACGACATAAACACTCGATGTTTTAAATGAGTTTAGAAACATTCATGATGAATTTCACGCATCCAGCTCACTGAAGGTGCCTGTAAGGCTAAACACACCATCTTTCCTTTTGTGGATATACATTCAGATGACATAGTCATGTTAATCAGAAACGAAATCAATTTATTGATCTCTTAGGACAAGAGACTTAATTAATGGCATATACCTATTCTTACTTTCATACGCCGAAGTACCTTTCAAGGTAAATAACTCACTTCTGGTCCTACGAGTCTCACGGAACTATGATACGCTCCTTCTTATTCCAATACGGTACCATTGTTGGTCACTCCTTAAAATTTCGGAACGAAATTTTCTTTAACAGGTGGGTAATGTAACGACCCGGGTTTTCCCATCTATAATTAATAATGTTTATTATTAATACTTGTGATTTAATGAATGTATGTTATTACATTTACTTGTTACCATGATTGACTTTACATGCCCGACACGTCTTTGTGACACACGTACATTACACGAATAATATTTTAAGATATTATTTGCATTCATGATTAAGTTTTATTAATCATTTTTAATTAACTAAGGTTACTAGTTAATTACTTGGGCTTTTACTTGGATTATTATTTTTTTGGACTTGGGCTTGTGTTAATGGACTTAGAAGCCCACTATACTTATATTAATGGATTAACTAGGAGCCTTTGTTTACAACTAGTCCATTAAGGTTTAAAAACTAGTTTAGTTAGTAAAGGAAAGACTTGTTACATGTTACTTATACCTAGTTCCCATGTAAGCAACCTTATAACCAACTTTTAAAGACAATTACATGCATGATCTTGTGGACAAATCCCTCCCCCCATGCTTGATGAAACCATCGGCCATGAGGCCATTTGGAGGAGTTTTGCTTCTTCTTTTTTGACTACTTCATTCACTTACTCATTCATTTTACACATACACACAAATTACTTCTCATTTTTCTCTCAACTTTTGCTCTCATCTTTCTCTACATTTTGTAAGTATCAAACTTGCTTTTCTTTCTTTTCCACTTCACCAAAACTGTAGCCTAGCTACACATACATCATCATCTTTTGTTTGTTGTTACTTGTCTTTGATTATTGTTTACTTACTTGTTGTTGTTGTTACTTACTAGTTACTAAGAATCAAACTCTTTAGTTTGATTCTTCATATCATCTTGTTCTTACAAGACATACAAGAACATAAACTTTCTAGTTTATGTTCTACACTTATTGTTTTTAAAAGATTAAAGTTCATGAGTTGTAGAAATCATTACTTGAATTCATGTTTGTAAACTTAAAGTTTACATCCTTAAAGATCAAGCTTTGGCTTGAATCTTTAAAGTATGAACAACCATGACTTGTTACTTGTTTAAATTAGTTTATTTTTTCATTTCCTAGCATTTTTAATTCATGATTTTGGTTGTTGTTAGTCAAGTGTTACTAGTTAACTTTGATCTCATTTTTCTTGAACAAAAGTTAACTTGAAAGTTCAAGAACATAGAAGTGTAACTTTTTAGTTATAATTTTATATACTTGTGATGGATCTAAGTTCTATAGCTTATGATCTACTTATTTTTTCATAAACAAAAGCTTGAAAGCTTACATACACTTTACTAGATGAGAATCTAAGTTTTGTAGCTTATGGTTTCATTAAAGTAAAGATTCAAGTGTTATTACTTAGGATTTAACTTAATAACTTTAGATCTAGACTTTTGGATCTTGGATCTTCAAGATCTAACTAAGAACTATGTTCTACATCTTAAGATCTTGATTAGTTAGTTTACTTTCAAGTTTGTAGTTTAATATTACTTTTATAGTTCATGTATGTGTCGGATCTAAGATATTGATGTAACTTTGGTTCATCAAACTACTTGCAACACTTAATTGAGTTGTGCTACTTATCTTAGACTTACACTTGTGTTATGATGGTCACAACTTGGTAAAGATGATGTAAACACATCAACAAGTTGTACATTTGAAGCTATATGCATCAAGGATGAGAACCGTGATGAACATCAAACACCAAGAAACCACCGGAAAATACTGTTTACTGTTTTCTGGATCTGGTCTGACCACCTGGGCTGCTGTAAAGATGATTTTCAGTTTTCTCAGGTCGTGTAGATAACTTTTCATTTAAGACTCGTCTTAATCCGAGTTACGGTTTAGGATTTATGGCCCTCCGATCGTCACTATGTCCTTCTAACGTTGTGCTAAAAATTCTGACCTACTCGCACTTAGACCATCGCCACGGTCAAACAAAGACGAGTTTGCTTCTGGAATTTTTACCAAAATTAGAGGACTCATATACGGAGCCATGCCCACTGGTCTCACCTTATTTCAGTAGGTATAGAGGCTGTGGTGACTGACCGAATTCAGCCTTTGTTTTAAACTCTTTTCTAGAATGAAACTTACTTTATACGCTTTGTTTGATGATGAATGATGATGACCCTTAAGACCTAATTTACATACATTTAAACCTATTGGGACGATTTACTGACTTAGTAACTATTTGACTTAGGTTGAGGACTTTCCAGACCTACATACTTGCTTACTTCCCGACTCAACTTTACCACTACTTTACCACTGTGAGTTATAGCATCCCTTTTTACTTTAACTATTTTGGGAACCGAGAATACATGCGCATTTTACATTTTACATACTAGGCACGAGTACTTAAACTTTATATATGTGTGGGTTATACAACGGCATAAACATTCCCTTTAGCTTGGTAACGTTTAGTCATTGGTTTTTGAACCGGTGAACGCGAATCTTAGATATGGATCCATAGGGTATGACATCCCCACTCGGGCTAGTCGCGCTAGCATTTAACGAGTGTTTAATACTTCGTAAATATACGCACTCACCAAGTGTACTTTCAGGGGGTTATAAACGTTAAGTTAGTTACCGAGTGCCCACGGTTGAATATATACTTTATCATACTGATTTGGATTACTGATTTAAACGCTTGTTGAAGCACTAAAATCTCGTGGCCTACCTTACATTATAGTTATACTTAAACTATAGCTCACCAACCTTTGTGTTGACGTTTTAAGCATGTTTTTCTCAGGTGCTTAAGGTTGCTTGCTTCCGCTGTTGTACTGGTCATGCCTTGTAGACTTCCGTTGTGCTTACTAGAGTTGTCACCGCATGAAACATATTATCTTGCATTCAAACTTAAATACTTTTGAACAATGATTTGTAACGACCTAAGGGTCACGTACTATTATCTTTGCTTCTATTCGTAGAAGCATACTTTTGGTTGTAAAACATTTGACGTTGGTTATGACGTCACCTTTTATTATGAATGCAATCTAGTTTTGAAAACACATATAGTGTTTGACCTTGTAATGATCATGTTGTTGATGGTCCGTACATACTGATTTAGTACGGGGCGTCACAATTTCCTTGACGAATTTCTCCATTTGTCGTTCTAGATTTTTAATGTTTGCGTTCATTCTAGCAATTTCATGTTTAACATCGTAATTGCCTCCTATAGTGTTGATAGATCGGGGAACTTCTTGGCTATCATGCCACTAGTTGGAGTGAGATACTAAGTTAGCTATTAGTTCATACTCCTCATCTGGTGTTTTTTTCAAGAGGGCAATGCCAGGTGCAGTTTAAATCTCTTTGCAGGTCGAAACATTCACACCTCAATAGATTTTTGAGACTTTTTGAAATGTATTGAGTCCGTGTTGCAAACATCCTCTTAACGTTTTCCCAAAAGGGGACCATGCATAGTTTTGATTTTCATTAGTCTTTTATTGGAATTGGTTAATTTTTACTTAGAGAATATCAGATTTGGATACGGGAAAGTGTTTCCTAAGAAATGGCCCACTAAGGTGTCCCATGTTGTGGTCTCACCTTCGGGGAGAGAATCTACCCATTCTTTGGCCTATCCTTTAAGAGTCCATGGAAATATTCAAAGGTAGACGACCTCCTTATGAACTTCACATTTTCTTAAAAAGCGTGCGTATATTAAAGTAAGTACGGAGATTCTCGTTAGCATTTTCCGTTGGTAATCCTTGAAAATAATTGTTGGCCCCTTAATTAACAACAGGAGTATTGTAAGGGGGAAGGGGGGGGGGTGAATACAATTCTCTTTGATTAACTTAAGTAATATCGCAGTTTAGTATTCAAACACACAATTTAAATAAGTGTCATGAGTAATTTTCAATGGTTGTTCTTTATTGATATGAATCACAAAGAATCACGACTATTCTAAGGCTGAATAAACACTTGATTGATTACAGATTACACCTAAGTTATATCTAGAGAGGATATCTTAAGCTATTACACGTTTGGACTATATTTAAATAAACACACACCACTACTTGTTACAATAGTGAATACTTCTATTTATAGTAGTTCTTTTATCAATGTAATTGATCTATTGTCTATTGATACATAGGATGTCTGTACTTTTGGGGACAACTGCATCAGAGAGCGTGCTCTCTTCTTTCATCTTTGGTAGCTATTTGCAGGAACACCTTAATTCGGTTTGGCACCACTATATGAATAAACAAATAGAATGTTGAGTTTCCTGGGCGTTGACAAAGTGTTACACATGTCTGTAAATGCGTTAAACTTTTGCATTCTCACATGGTCTTGTAAGGTCACTTGTCAGCCCCCGACACGTGTCCTTTTCTGTTCAACTTTGTCTTCAACTTTTGTTGAATAGTACATTTGATGTAGACCACTCAGGAAACAACTATGCCTGTAATGGAGCATATCTGTCTAAGTGTTTTATGCTGCTACTAGCTATGCTGGTTCTTCTTTACTGGTTCACTCAATCTTCAAGATTTGCTAGGCACTCATCCTGTGCTAAATGAAGGATACTGTCTACCTTGTGCTGGTAGACCAGGCAACATATGAGAACACTTGACATAGCCACAAATGTTGTCTATACATAAATAAACCTATGCTGGATGCACATAACATTTTAGTGTACATAAAAACTATTTTGTCATAATTAAATCCTTAATTATTTTGGGGACTCAATAAGAATGATCTCGAAGTAGATGAATATATTACGCCTTAATCTCGAATTCTTCAGGAAGTTTAGGATGCACGACTTCATGACCTTGACCAACTCGGGTGGCCTTCATCATGGCTTCCATAGATTGATTATTATTATCTCCCATATCTATCTCGGAATAAATGGGAGAAGTAAGAAAAGGATAAATCGGATTAGGACTAACAGCCCACGATTCTGGCACCTCAGTCCTTATAGCATTAGACTCGATTTCAGCTTGTGCATTTTTTGCACTTACTGGCTAGGTAAATGATTCTTTCGGCATTGAAACGTTGTTCGACGAGCTCGATGCTCTTGGAACGGATCATGCACTAGCAAAGAAAGGAAAAGAAACTTTGATATCGGCTAAAAAGTCACGTTTTTACTCCCGATATTAGCCCCATTTATGATAAAGTAATTGGGTTTATCATCTAAATAAGCATTTATTTGATTCATTTGGTATATTATGTCATTACAAAGGCTATGTTTCAAGAATCACTAAAAACGGATGAAAAACCAGGAAAAATGAGCAAAACATGCTAAGACGATTAACTCGCGTTTAAATAACTTATTTTATAAATTTTGGAAAAGTTTATTTACTTAATCTCATGTAGTAGGATATTTAATTACAAACGCGTGGGCGCAAGAATCGTCAGAATCGGAGCTATCTCGAAGATTTCAGAGCAAAAATGGTGAAAGAACAGAAATCAAGTTACGATCCAGTGAAATCAGCAAACCAGGGCAGGCCAAACGGCTTGTCAAATGTCCTGCCACTATGACAAATGGCCTGCCACATGGGTCAAGCAAACGGGCAAGGCTGACAAATGGCCCCTGCAAACAGCTTGCCAAACGGCTTGCCAAATAGCCTACCAGCCATTTGCAGGAAAAAATTCAAGTCCATGTTGATTAAATGTTTGGAATAATCTAGAATGTTCTTGCTCTCCAAGTTATACTTGCTCTCCAAGGTCACCTTGGCCACCAAGTTCTCAAGATGCTTTGCTTGGTCACCAAGCCCATTTATTTACAACTTTCCATCAAGCCTTTCCTATAAATAGGTGGCACATCCCACCATTTTAACACACACCTTCTTCACTTCTCTCTCTAAAATATCTCTCTATATTCGCTCTCTAGTGATCTATAGGAAATTAGTTCTCTATCTACTTTATCTCTATATTCTAGAGAGAGAAAAGTACACAGATTAGGAAAATAATTATCTCTCTATTGTCGCTCTCTAGTGATTAATAGGAGAATAGTATGTGGTTAGTAGTAGAGGCTATCAAGCATTGTAACGCTATGGATATTATGAAGAAATACAAGTGTTATTCTACCGACATTATTCGGTAACATCTATCTTTTCTTTTATTAATTTATTATAATATTCTTGTTTGATGTTTGTGATTTATTAATATTAGAAATGCTTGTTGCCATGATGTGTGAGTAATTATTTGATTGTTTGCCATGATTTGATAATGTTAGTAAGGGATAATTATCATTTCGTACTCGCTTTCTCTCTATGATATTAAACCTCGTTATTATCGTCCTTCCACCAATAAACGTGATTAAACCTGGTTATAAAGTCGACAATTATAAGGTAATTAATTATCCGTGTTTTTCATTGGTCAAGGTATGAACCCATCAGAAATACTATAAAGTACATAGGGAATTACCATAGGACCAGATCAAGACATTGGTCAATAGTATAAGACTCGAGGAAATACTGTTGAAACAGTAGAGTACAGTGTTGATGTACATTAGGACCACTTAAGAATGGTCAAGGTTAGAAGCTATGGAACCACTATAAGTCTAGTACATGGTGGATAACTAAGGGGATTTATTGGATGGATTTAAATAAGGGCTGGTTTAAATCATAAATGGGAATTTAACGCACTGCAATACAAACTAAGCTTATAAATCTTTAAGGATGACTGAGAACCATCAGAGGTTATAATTTGTCTACAAACCCTTAGATTTTACCAAACCTTTGACAGAAAGGAATTCGAAACACAACCATAACCACCCACTTGGGTGCTACACTAAGGTGTTAAATAAGGTTGGATATTATATGTATATCGATATGCTACTTTATTCGTGCGCCAAAGGTATGCATTGCATCCAGGTTGGCCCGCTTATATCCTTAAACCGGATAAAACATCGGGAGTTGAGCATAGTCCATCCGATCAGAATCACGATAGCCTAGTTCCTTGTGACATGCTATTCGAGAAATCAATTAGTAGGGAATCTAGTGTTTACACCAAGGTATATCCATCCAGTGAATGTCTCATAATCATCCAGAAACTACAGTATCTTAAATCATGGCGAACCACGTCTTCTCTGTCCTTAGCTGTTGCATGCTAGCTAGCTTATTTTAATTATATTGCTTTAATATTTTTAATAAAATTATAAATCAAATCAACCCAACTATTGCCTTTACATAATTTGATATTCCGGATAAAGTGGTATCTAGAATAAACCGGTTGGACTTGGTTGTTGGATTTTCCAAACAGTCGCCAATTTATTGGGACCAAAAGGATCCTGCCTCTCCACACAAGGTGTACCTGGCCACTAGTCTTGGATACTAAATTGTGTACAACCCAATCTTAATTACTAAATTATCTCAATAAGCTCCGTTTCAAATTCGACCGCTCAAGGAATGACCCTAGGTCATTGATAGTGCTCCAAATGAACATATATTTAGGCGCAATATCCTTCCAATATGTAAAGCTTTTAGTTGCAATTGTTCTATTTTTATGTAATAATCGTTTAAATAAATAAGTGCGAAGACAAAAGATAGAATCGACGATTTGAAGACGCAAATGACCAAAAAGCTAAAAAGTACAAAGTACAATCCAAGTGGTTCAATTTATTGATGAGAAACGCCTAAAAATGACAATAGTACAAGCCGTGAAACGTAAAGTACAAGATATCTAAGCGTACGAAAGGACGTTCAAAAATCCAGAACCGAGACATGAACAGAGCATCAACGCGCGAGTCAACGGAGCTAAAAGTACAAGTCAACTATACACAAGAATATAATATAATATATAAATAATTATATAAATTATATATAAATTATATATATTTATTAATTATGTCGACAAGCAAATGGCCAAAAAGTGGTGAGCTGGAATTCGAAGCTCCGCACTCGCGGAGCTGTAAGGCATAAAAGTACCGCACTTGCGGAGCAGCCATAGTCAGAAATCTAGTATAAAAGGCACGAGCTTCTGCCAAATCCAACACCCTTTTTCTTTTCCTTTCTCAGTTTATATTTATATTTATAATTATAATTATAATTTTAATTTAAGATTAATAATAAATTATGGTTTAGTTGGGTTATTGTAAGAAATATTTTACGGGTTTTAATTCAAAACTCTGTCCGTGTAACGCTACGTGATTAATCACCACTGTAAGCTATGTTCTTCCTTTTTAAATTAATGTCTCGTAACTAAGTTATTATTATGCTTATTTGCGCCGAAGTAATCGTGATGTTGGGCTAAATATTAAGACGGGGTTATTGGGTTTTGTACCATAAATGAGGTTTGGACAAAAGACCGACACTTGTGGACATTGGACTATGAACTATTAATAGATGGGGGGTATTGTCTAATCGAATGACAACTCATTGGAATCTGTCGAACCTATCTTCAAATTAGTTAATCTAATAATTATTAAATGATTATGCATGTCCTATTTAGTGACGTTTATACGACATCTTTTACGATCATTTAATTATTATTCGGGTTGGGTAATTGATTATTCAAACTGATCAAGTGGGTAAATTAATGTTTATATCTTATTAAAACAGGGGTGGATTACATACAAGGGTAATTGGTGTAATTGTTAACAAAGTATTAAAACATTGGATTATACGCAGTCGATAACCTGGTGTAATCATTAAACAAAGTATTAAAACCTTGTTACAGTTCGAATCCCTAATTAGTTGGAATATTTGACTTCGGAAATAAGGTTAATTTGACGAGAATTTTATAATTATGACCGATGGACTATTATGGACAAAAACCAGATAGGTATCAAATAAATCCAGGACAAAGGACAATTAACCCAGATAAATAAATTAAGATCAAAATGTCAAACATCATGATTACGGAAGTTTAAATAAGCATAATTGTTTTATTTCATATTTCATCGTACTTTTATTTACTGTCATTTTATTTACTGCAATTTACTTTATCTCAATTTATTTTTTTACGCTTTATTTGTATTTTTGTACGCACTTTAATTATTGTCATTTATTTTTACGCTTAAAATATAAAATCGACAAATCGGTCATTAAACGGTAAAAACCCCCTTTTATAATAATATTACTATCTATAATTATATATATTTTATATAAATATAGTTGTTAAAAATATAGCGTTAAACTCAGCTAGCTTCCTGTGGAACGAATCGGACTTACTAAAAACTACACTACTCTACGATTAGGTACACTGCCTATAAGTGTTGTAGCAAGGTTTAGGTATATCCATTCTATAAATAAATAATAAAACTTGTGTAATATTTCGTAGTAAAAATAATAGTATTTCGTACCCCACCTCGCACACATCAGTCATATTTGCCCTTGCTAACCTATAGGAAGAAATAATAGATTTAGGCCCAGCATATATATATATATATATATATATATATATATATATATATATATATATATATATATATATATATATATATATATATATATATATATATATATATATATATATATATATATATATATATATATATATTAAATAAGCAACTTCTTCTGTTGATATCTTGAATTGACGTTTTGTGACCTAACGACACCGCATAAATAAACCGTCCGATTCAGGCATATCATAGGAAAAGTTAAATTTTTGGCACCGCTGCCGGGGAGTGGTAGTACGATTTGGAGCCTCTTTAGATTAGTTAGTTTTTAAGAGACCCTTTTGACTGAGACTAGCTTTGTCAGATGTTACTAGTTTACCGTAGTTAGGTTAGATAATATTAGCTTAATTTAGATTAATTAAAACGTTTAAAATGGACTTCCTTATCAGTGAATCGGTAGGATGGTTTAACCTACTTAGACCGCTAAGAATTCTTCCGACACATCCTTTCTTCTATCCGATATCATACATCGTACCCATCCGACAAGATCCACACTTACCTTCCGATAGTTCGACGATGGTCGCACTCATCACTCTCGCTGACATCACCAAACCCTAGTTAGAAGGACGAGGAGGACCAATACTCTACCCAGAGGTTGGAGCGTCTTTTGTGCTTAAGCATAGCATCATACAACTCATCTAGAACCATTGCCAGTTCCAAGGTTTACCAATTGATGATCCCAACTCTCACTTAGATAGATTCTTATCCTTATCCAACTCATATAAGCAAAACGGGGTTGAACAAGATGTAGTTCGTCTATATCTGTTCCCCTATTCCTTAAATCTTCATGCAAAAACCTGGTTCAAGGGGTTAGAACCCAACTCTATCAACTCATGGGAGGAAATGGAAACAACTTTCTTAATCAAATACTTTCCACCATCAAAACAAACAGACTTACAAATGATATCGTAAACTTTCAACAAGCATACGATGAATCACTCTACACTGCATGGGAAAGATTCAAACACTTGCTTTGAAGATGCCCAAACTACCGTCTTGAGAGCTCTGATCAGATTTTGACCTTCTACAATGGACTAAATTGGAACAACAAGTCTAATCTTGATGCTGTTTCTCACAGTAACTTCAAGAACTTCACTGCTGACAAGGCCTGGAGATTGATTAAGGAGATGACTATGCACCATCACGATTGGAACACGGAAGAGCACATTTCATCAGTAACACCGCTTTTCGCCTCAGATCCTATCGAAAATAAAACCATCAAATTTTTCTCGAACCAAAGAGAAAACCTCACCAAAGAAGTCACAGAGCTAAAGAAACTCCCGCAACATGTGTCTCAAGTGCAATTATGCCAGAATTGTACTGATCCACATCCGGCCAAGGTAAATGAGGCTGAATGTGAGGACTCTGTTGTCTACTCTGATAAGATCCTAGCTCATCCACACAACCAACTAACCAAACCCACTACCCCACCAGAGACAAGTCCAGATGATGTCCTATTGCGAATCATCAACATGATCACAGCAAGACAAGACGCAGCTCACTTAATCATGACTAATCACCGAGTAGTCTTGAAAATCAAATAAGCCAGCTAAATCAACATCTCGATTCTCTAGGTTGTCCTAAAAATGACTCAAAGGTGGCACATAGCTAACCTTCAGTTTCTTCTAAGGAGAAGAAACTAACTAATAACCGTTCAACATTAGTCATTGAGTCATCACCTAAACCCGATGGAAAAACACCCATTCCATTCCCGGGCCTTCTCAAGCAAAGACATAACAAGATGAAATCTTTCAAGCTTGACGGTAAATTTTTAGACATTGTGTCTAAAAATCTACATAGTAAGAAGTAGTTTAGAAAACTCCTATCAACCAAGGATACGGTACCCGAAGTATCCAATGTCTCGCTGAACGCGGATTGTTCAGCCATTCTTTTAAATACTCTTCCTGAAAAACTAGAGGATACCGAATGATTTACTCTTCCTTGTTCTATCTACCAATCTGGTACTATCTATTCTCTCGCTGACCTTGGTGCCAGCATCAATCTCATGCCCTATTCACTGTTCCAGAGACTGGAAATTGGAAACCTTAACCCTACCAAAATGAGCATCTAGCTAGCTGACCAATCCACTAGATATCCTAAGGGAATAGCTGAGAACGTCATAGTTGAGGTCGACAAAATCCTTTTTCAGACCGACTTTGTGGTTATAGATTATAAAGAAGACTTGAAAACCCCTATCATCTTATGTTAGGACCCCGAAGTTGTATAGTGTTAATGTGAAACATGCTTAAATGAAGGTTTCTTAGAAGAGGGCTATATAAGGAACCTAAGTAGTCCTAATGAGATAGCCATTGTATTGTAACTGAGTTCTAGAAGCTGTGGAATGTAAATTTTACCGAATCTCTCTCTTACCGAGTCTACTCCTTACTTACCGAATCTCATTCTAACTCGTCACATCTTCCATTCTCAATGTGATCTGACCTATCATTTGGTATCAGAGCTTCCAGGGAGTGATATTACATCACTATATCGATCCAGAGATTGAAGATTACATAATCTGTACGTTCTCGGTTAGATTGAATCAGATTCGGTATCATCGAATTTGATTATCTGACGTTAGATTCTTGTGATAATTCGGCGAAGGTGTATTAGGTTGATTAGAAAGAGTTTCGATCATCATAACAGCTTTTTAACAACAATTATGAAGAATCAAGTTGATTTTTAGAGTTCGTGGCTAAAACTCTCGGTATTGATCAAATCCAGCTTGATTCTGTATTTTAGTGAGAGTTTGTGATTTCAGTTGTGATCGTGAGGTGTTTAATCAAGTTTTTGACGGTTCAATTTCATCAATTCTTCAAGTTTTGAAGATTCGATCAACATTCGGTATCATAACTGCCATACCGAATCTGCTTCAAAGTTGATAATTCTCATTAAGTGTTGCAGATTGTGGTGTGTTAGTGATTCTATCACATTCGCTTTGATCATACGCAGCTAATTGGTGTGGTTTGAGAAAGGATTCGATTGAATTTCTAAGATTCTATACTTGACTCGGTTTGTTAACTGCTACAGTTGACATTCGGTATCCTTCACATTCGGTATCTTTGATATTCTGTGTGTTACTACCTTGTTTCCTTGTATAGCAAGGTTACCGAATCTATTTCAAAGGAATTGGATTGTGTTTGCATTCAAAAGTTTACAAAATTTGACTACCGAGGCAAATACCGAACCAGAATCTCGGTATCACTTAATACATTGGTTTTAAGTGTTCTAAGGCTTCAAATCTTGTGGTTACTGAATCTATACCGAATCTGGGTGTGTTACTTGTGTTACTGATCAGTTTCTGATACAGAATCTGGTTTACCGAATCTTTACCGAATCTGCTATAGTACCGAACCACTTACCGAATCTGCTATAGTACCGAACCACTTACTGAATCTGATACAGTACCGAACCAGATACCGAATCTGACATTTTGTTAGATTTTTGTGAACCTTCATCTAGATTTGTGTAATACCGAATCTACCTCAATTCCAAGATGTCTACCCAAGATACTTTGATCATTGGATTAGTTTCTTGACTTCCAGTATTGTTTGATGGCAAGTACACTCAGTAGCTCCACCGTATCACTCAGTATATAGACTACAAGGGTGAGAAATCAAAATACATATGGGCTTCTCTGAGAGATGGTCCATTTGTAGAGTATCATCCAGATACTGGTATGCCAATTCCAGTCTAAGAACTTTCTGGTGATAGACGAGAGAGAGCCCAGGGTGACATAGAGGTAAAGAACATTGTTATGCAAGCTATCCTGTATGAGTTGTTTGAAAATGTTGATGGAAACACCACAGCAAAAGATATATGGGATGAGATCAAACAACGTCAAGAAGGTTATGACATGTCCGATGTTACTAAACTGAATAACACTCTGGGATTTTATGAATATTTCAAGCAGGAACCAAAAGAACCACTCAAGGATACCTACCGTCATTTCAATGGTGTTCTCAATGAGTTGAAAACGTGCAAGATTATAAAAGTGAATGCTGAAGTCAACATGAAGTTCCTCAAAAAGCTCAATGTTGATTGGATTCCTTATGGAACCATTGTTCGATCTATCAAAGAGATTGATAAGATGACTATTCATGAGCTTGTTGAAGTTCTTATGCATTATCAACCAGAGGTGTCTAAACTTCAAGAGGGAAGGAAAGAGTCATCTCCAAGTGATCCTCTTGCTCTCATTGCTAAAAAGAAGAGCAAATTATTTTCTACTTCCAAAAGCTTGTCCAACAAAGTGCTTATTGAAGAATCAACTAATTCTGAAGAGTTGAATCTTTCTGATGTTGATGATTCTCACCTTGAATTAGTCAAGATGGCAGCCATGTTCACCAAAGCCTTGAACAAACACAAGTTTAAAGGCAAATCAATCAATCAACGAAAGAACTCATCTTCTTCCTCCTACTATAAGAAACCAGATCAACCAAAGAATCAACGTGCTGATGATTCTAAGAAGGATTCTTCAATCTATTTTCAATTGTGGCAAAGCTGGTCATTACTCTCGTGAGTGCAAGATGCCTAAGAAGAAGGACGTAGCTTACTACAAGAAGAAAATGTTGATGGCAAATATTGTAGAAACTGGAGGAGAGCTGAAACCGGTTGATGATACTTGATTTAACTGGACTGATGATTCAGATTTAGAGGTGGAACATGCAAATGTTTGTAAGGTGACTAAGCTCATCAAAGCAAAGGAAGCAATGGAGAATTCTGACTCAACATCCAATGATGATTAGGTAAAATCAACTGAAATCTCACCTGATTTTATAAAAATGCAAAATGACATGATGAAGAATCTGGTCTCAATGTCAAAAGAAGTCAAAGACATAAAATCTGAAAATAAGATTTTATAAGAGAAAATCAAACTTAATGAAACCAGACCATCTTCATCTAAATTACAATCGGAGTTGCAAAGATTGAATGTCCAACTCAGCTCTACGGAAACTGAGTTGGAAGATCTTAAAAAGACAATTCATCCGATTAAAGTCGAAAGGATAGATTATCGTCTAAAATCAGAACGACTTGCAGAAAAAGTTCAATTTTTAGAAAAAGATCTTTCTGATTTGAAAAACTAATATGAACTCGCACTATCAAAGCTAAACAAGAAAATTATTCAATTGGAAGACACCATAATTGAGAAGAACACTGCAATTTATTCATTGTCAAAAGAGTCTCTTCAAATGAAAGCTCAACTTGCTCGATATGAGGTAAAACTCTATCGAACAGGGCAATCTAAAACTATCATTGAAATGGAACTTTCAAAATAAACAATTTTCATTAATAGATCAAAAACGATTCATGGTGAAAAGTGGGGGTTGGGTTATGAAGATCCTAAAATTTTAGATGATGCTTCCAAAAAGATTCCAGGATTATTTCATTCTGATTACTTTCAAGCTGATTTACCTTCTAATTTTGTGCATCCTTCTGATGCTGATTTTGATGATATTATTGTTAATTTCAAATCTAAAAAATACCATCAAATTAGCTTAATGTACGAGAAAATTAATGCTAAATGGGTAAATCAAATCCTGATTTCTTGAAGGAACTTGTTGAAACTGAAAAGAATATGCAATGTGCTAACTATGCGCCTAAACGTAGATTAGTTTATATTCATACACTCATGCTAGAGAAATACATTTTAATGCTTGAGAATGAAGTGTTTAACAACCTTAGTTCTAGCATTATTAACTTTTGATGAAGTGTTTGATGAACTAACTTTTGATGTGAAACCAATTCTACCGGCTGTAACATCCCGCATTTTTTCGTTAAATTATTTTTAACGCCGTCTTTTATTTTATTTTATTTTATTTTAATAATATTCTTCGTATCTAGATTCGTAACCTCCGTTAGCAAACATTCATAATATTTTTGTTATTGGATTATAACGTCTCCCGTACTCTCGTGTAATTCAAAATAATTCGTTTGGTTAATTCCCGCACCCACTTTGAAACTTGAGGGACCGAGGTTGCCAAGTGGGCCAACTAGTTGACTAGGTCAACTAGTCAACCCACCTTATCCACCACTCATTTCCACCTCTACCTCCTCTTTCTCTCTTTCTCTCTTCTTACTTCCATTTTTGAACCATAACACCCAAACACACAAATTCTTCATCTAATTTCAGATTTGGAGGCTAACATCAAAACAAATTACATATTTGGAATCCTCTCTTCATCCTCTACAATTTGATACCAATTTCATCTCATTTGGGTAACTTTCTAAAATCACTAGATTTTATGCTCTTGATGTTTTTGAATTATAAAGTTGTTAATTAGTGTTTATGGCTCAAGTCTAACATGAATATATGACTTGTATGCTCGATTTGTTATTTTGGAGTAACTAGCATGAACTTGAAAATGGGTTTGCTTAATCTTTGATTTTGGATGAGTTAATGTTGTTAAATTGTTTAAGTTCATGTTTTAATTGTGTTACTATTATCACTAGCTTCATTTTGATGTGTAGGTTGATTTATAAAACTTCAAATACATGATTAGTGATTTTGTGAATTTTGATTAGGGTTTGATGAACTTGAAATGAACTTTTGATACTTTGAATGCCATGAAATGTTGTTAGTAAGTGTTTAGTTGTATTGCATGAGTAATTACCTTCGAAACAGCATATCACATGTGTGGATTGGATTCCCGAATCATGTAATGCATTTCAAGAACTTGAAACTTTAAAAATGGACCTTGAATGACCACTTGGCGAGAAATCGGCTATTGTAAATGATGTTTTCGCTTGATGAAAAGTAGTTAGTTGTGTTCCTTGTCAAAAGAGCTTTCCAACGATATAAGATACGCATTCTAAGTGTTTACGGTTTGTGTTTTGTGTTTGTTTGAGTTTTGATTTGGAACTTAGACAATTGAGACCGGCCATGTACCAGCACACGTTAAGTGCCGCGGCTCGGCCAACCTATGTCGCGGCGCGACATTAGGCGTGTCCAGGTTCTAACCCATTTTTCAATTATAAGAAAAATGTGTGGCATGCTATGGACCTTCGATTCACATGTAACTTGTTCTAACATTCTTATATATGAATAACTAGCACAGAAAAATAGTTCGGGACCCGACCCGAACGTGTTGACTTTTGTTGACTTTGACCCGACCAAAGTTTGACTTTTTGTCAAACTTAAACAAATGATTATGCAATCTTTTCTAACTTGTTTCTATACTTGTATCTTGCATGAAACTTGACAAATTGTTTCACATGCTACATAATCGAGTCGTAACGAGCTATAGGACTAATTGAACATCTTTGACAAATCGTGTTTACCGTTATTGATACAACCCTAATTGTTTAGGTCAAGACTAGCGTTCGTACTTTGCACGTTACTTGTTGAAGTACCTTTTTACTGTCGCACTCCAGGTGAGATCATAGTCCCACTTTTACTCTTTTGAACTTACATTTGGGATGAGAAAACATAAACATTTCTTTTTAACTAAGTGAACACAAGTAGAGGAAAACAAATATTCTACATACGAGTTTAGAACAAAATCCTCAATTCGATTATCATTAGTTACTCTTGCAGTGTGTAAGTGTAGGCGTGAACTTATGTTGTATAGCCATATGGGTTTGACAAACCTTCATCTCGGACGGTTCGCTACTATCTACGGATGAAATATATTTTCGAGAAACAGTGTTGTTCTAGCACTATTAATGGGGTTCAACGGACGGAATGTTAAGCCTTGATAATTGAGTGCTCGTGAATATTAACTTTTAGAATGTATTACTATTTATCAATGATGTAAATCTTGTGGTTCGACTTACTTTTACTCATTTACTTACCTAAACCTATGATTTCACCAACGTTTTCGTTGACAGATTTCTATGTTTTTCTCAGGTCCTTGAACATTAGGTGATACATGCTTCCGCTCATTATTTGATACTTGCTTTAGATGTCGAGTATACATGCATTTCATGGAGCGTCTTTTGACTTTCTTTAAAACTGTGTCGCATAGGTTTCACATGTAACTATAACCTTGTAACGTAACTTTTGGATGAACAATTCTTGTAAACTTTGAAATAATCTTTATTTTTGAAAGGAATGCGACATATCTTTGGACAAACGTCACGTTAAAGACCTATGACCACGCAACGGGACCTAAGTAGTCGACACCGTCAATTGACGATTTGTCGGGGTCGCTACAAGTGGTATCAAAGCATTGGTTGTAGGGATTTAGAGTTCATTGGTGTCAACCCCGAGTCATAGGGTACATTAGTGAATCTAGACTACAACCGGCATATAGACTTGAAGTAAGAATTAATTGACTATTTGTGCATTTATACTCGAACGTTTCTACTCATAACTAACTCTCGCTTCATCTAAATCTTTCGTTGTTTAATTTGATTGACGCGCCACCTTGAATTTATAGAATAATGTCAAATGCACATATGAATCAGGGTAATATAATTGCCGGGATTATATTACGGTGACTCATATGAACGTTCTGAAATTACGACACAAAGAATTTAAGGCGAGTCAAGGAAAATTTTCTCTTCATCATTATTCCATATCATGATTAGTATTGTTAAGAATACTAATCAACGATATTCTTGTGTCATGAAAGAACAATGGCTCACAAAGGTCAACACAATACTCCTCTCGAAACTATAGAACAAGCTCTTCAACGAATGATAACCACCGCCGTGGGTGCGGCCGTGGCCGATCACTTTTCCAACAACAACAATCGTAGGGCCGGTAATTCAAACGAAGGTTGCTCATACAAAAACTTCATGAAGTACAATCCTCCCACTTTCGATGGAACCGGGGGACCGGTTGCTCTCACCCGATGGTTTGATCAAACGGAATCTGTTTTTAGCATAAGCGGTTGTCGAGACCGAGATAAGGTCAAATTCTCCACCCTCACTTTCACCGGTGTTGCTCTCTCATGGTGGAACAGGCATGTACAATCGGTGGGTATCGATGAAGCCCACACACTCTCTTAGACCGAATTAAGAGAAAGAATGATCACCAAATACTTCCCGCGCGACGAAACTCAAAGGCTCGAACAGGGGCTAAGGAATTTAAAAACGGTCGAGAATGACCTCGAAGCTTATAATCAACGGTTTGTCGAACTAACCTTAAGTTGCCTGAACCTCATGACTCCTGAATCCCTAAGAGTTGAACTTTACATGGAAGGCCTCCCAAAGAGCATTCACCACGAGGTAGTATCATCCAAACCCGCCAACCTACAAGAGGCTTTAACGATGGCCCGCCAATCTATAAAAACGGTGAATGAAATTGAAGCGCCGACACCAACGGCCGAGGACCAACCGGGTAACAACAAAAGAAAATGGGAAGCCTCTCCATCGAGCAACTACAACAACAACTTCACCAAGAAGTCATTCACCTCCGACGGCAAGAAAGGGTATGCCGGAAACCTGCCCTACTGTAACGAATGTCGCAAACATCATTTGGGTGAATGTGGCAAACCATTTTGCATCAGGTGTCAAAGAAGTGGCCATGTGGCCCATATTTGTAAAAGTACCGTTACCGTCGCTCAAAAGACGCCCAATGCGCCAAGGGCGGTTGTTTGTTTCGAATGTGGCCAACCGGGTCATTATAGGAATGCCTGCCCAAAGAAGAAAGCCAACCCCAACGCACGCCGTTGAACTTTCAACATCGACACCTAGGATGCCCGAGACGACGATGGACTAGTCACGGGTACGTTTCTTCACAACAACCCGCATATTTCATACTTATTCGATTCGGTTACCGTTAGACGTTTTATAACCAAGGCTTTGACTCGTACTCTTTGCACTCCACCTTTTTCCTTTTAAATACTACTTAGGCAATTTAAGTGACCAACGGAAAAATATTGTGTACCTATAAATTTTATCAGAGGATATACGTTAAACCTATTGGGTGGATAATTTGAATTGTGACCTGACACCTATAGAACTAAGGAGCTCAAAACCTATTTGTTAAGGAGAAATTTTTCCCTACAATTATGTATAGATCATTGGAACTAAGTAACTTTCGGTTGAAAACCGATACCCTCTTCCTCGTATCCATGACCTCATGATTATTTACATGAATCTCGCGTATATTCCAAACCAACCTCTGTTTCGATTATCATTAATTGAGAGATCAGGGAGAAGATGTCTCCTAACCAGCTTTTAGAACTCGCTACGATAGTTGTAAATTTCTTTTAGTACCGTTCGATTATCTAGGCCTCCGCCCGTATTCATAGGCCTCCTGAACCGCGTTTGTAAACTTATCTAGATGAATCCGTTATCGTATTTATAGATGATGTCTAAACCTATTCAAGTAAAGAAGAAAATGAACGACATCTCCGTCTTACGCTCGAACTCTTGAGAAAAGAGCAACTCTATGCCGAATTCTTCAAGTGAGAATTTTGGTTAAACGAAGTCCAATTTTTAGACCATGTTGTTAGTGGTCAAAGTATTTCAATACATCTCACAATCGGAACCACACGTAATTGGGAAACCCTCACGACTCAGACTTGTATTTGGAAAATCTTATATCTCGCCGGTTATTACTGAAGATTCATTTCCGACTTTTCTCGTGTTGCACGACCTTTGAACTCGTTAACTCACTGAGGGAAAATTTAAACCTCTCCGTGTCCGAACTTTGAACATGATCTTTCACACAAACCTTACTAGCTAAATTCGTTTAGCACACTGGAACTCAAATATGGAAATACTTCTACTTGAACGCCCGAAAGGCATACTCTCTCGACTCGAAATCAAGGAAACTGAAATTCGTTAATTTGCTCGAAAAATTTGAATACTTAATCATGGACCCGATTAACCTTCTCATCAACACGTGCCACGTTACATAGCTCTGTTATTTCACCATTTTCCGCCTGATATTACTGGAACTTAAGATAACACCCAATCCAAGGATACTTCACTCTTCTTTGACTTATCATACAACTACGTGTACTATCTCGTTATCCCACCAAGCCTCAACATTCGACCACTAAGAGCGCGACATGGTTACCTCAAGGTGTGAACTCATCCTATTCTAAGTTCTCATTTCACTCCTATCTTATCGCTCGCACTTCCGTGTAAGGAAACTTTTTATAAAACTTCTCAATGGAGAGAGAAACTCTTCACATTATATTAGTATTCGCCACGATGGTGAATAGTCCTAACAACCATTTTCGGGAACCGATGGATCCTCCGCGGTGCGGACCTCTTGAGAAACGAAACCTGTTCAAACGTGTTTTAAAGAAAATTCTAGCTTGGCACGGCGTACCATCTCCATTAAAATTTCAGATCGGGATACTCATCTCACTTCTAAATTCGGGATGCCTTACAAGGAACCTCGGGGACCCGTCCAAACATGAGTGCCGTGTATCATCCACAACCAACGGACCAAACAAACTTACGTTTCACATCTTGGAAAGACATGTTACAAACTTGTGTTGTTGCCTTTAGTTGTCTCCTCTCACACAGTAGTTACCACTCGTATATTAACGCCGCACCTTTCGAAACCTTACATCACCACAAGTGTTGTCCTCCCATTTCGTTGGACCGAAGTAGGTGACAAGCAAATCATCAGATCCGAAAGCATTTAAGAAATAACCATTGAGATAATTAAAGTCCGAGAAGGCCTCAAGATGACCCGTAATCACCAAAGGAGTTACACCAAGGTTAGATGAAAATCTCTCAAGTTCAAGTTCAGTAACCGCGTAACGTTGAAAAACCGCACCTTGGAAAGGTGTAACCCGTTTCGAGAAATCGAGGAAAGTTATATCCGCAATATTGATCCTTTTGAAAATCTTGGGGCGTATTGGAACCGTCTCCTACCGTTTAGATCTCCTGACTCAATTAAAGTTTCCGTTTACCTTACATTTCGTGTAACAAACTTAGAGACGTGTCCTGCGGAACAGGAACGTGCTATCCTTCTAGATAAACCTACTATTGATGACAAACTCCCCTCCATGGGAAAAACCGGTTGAAATGGTGGATCGTAAACCAAGCCTTAATATAACGTGAAACCCCGACTATCCAAATTCGTGGAAATGCCCAAGGACATATCTTCACTTATCCATAGCATTGACAACGTAAGGTCTCGAGTAAGAAACAACGACTATTGCTTCCAACTAAATTTCGGGACGAAATTTCTTTCAAGGTGTGGGTAATGTAACATCCCGCATTTTTCCGTTAAATTATTTTTAACGCAGTCTTTATTTTATTTTATTTTATTTTAATAATATTCTTCGTATCTAGATTCGTAACCTCCGTTAGCAAGCATTCATAATATTTTCATTATTGGATTATAATGTCTCCCGTACTCTCGTGTAATTCAAAATAATTCGTTTGGTTAATTCCCGCACCTGCTTTGAAACTTGAGGGACCGAGGTTGCCAAGTGGGCAAACTAGTTGACTAGGTCAACTAGTCAACCCACCTTATCCACCACTCATTTCCACCTCCACCTCTTCTTTCTCCCTTCTTACTTCCATTTTTGAACCATAACACCCAAACACACAAATTCATCATCTAATTTTGGATTTGGAGGCTAACATCAAAACAAATTACATATTTGGAATCCTCTCTTCATCCTCTACAATTTGATACCAATTTCATCTCATTTGGGTAACTTTCTAAAATCACTAAATTTTGTGTTCTTGATGTTTTTGAATTATAAAGTTGTTAATTAGTGTCTATGGCTCAAGTCTAACATGAATATATGACTTGTATGCTCGATTTGTTGTTTTGGAGTAACTAGCATGAACTTGAAAATGGGTTTGCTTAATCTTTGATTTTGGATGAGTTAATGTTGTTAAATTGTTTAAGTTCATGTTTTAATTGTGTTACTAGTATCACTAGCTTCATTTTGATGTGTAGGTTGATTTGTAAAACTTCAAATACATGATTAGTGATTTTGTGAATTTTGATTAGGGTTTGATGAACTTGAAATGAACTTTTGATACTTTGAATTCCATGAAATGTTGTTAGTAAGTGTTTAGTTGTATTGCATGAGTAATTACCTTCGAAACAGCATATCACATGTGTGGATTGGATTCCCGAATCATGTAATGCATTTCAAGAACTTGAAACTTTGAAAATGGACCTTGAATGACCACTTGGCGAGAAATCGGTTATTGTAAATTATGTTTTCGCTTGATGAAAAGTAGTTAGTTGTGTTCCTTGTCAAAAGAGCTTTCGAACGATATAAGATACGCATTCTAAGTGTTTACGGTTTGTGTTTTGTGTTTGTTTGAGTTTTGATTTGGGACTTAGACAATTGAGACCGGCCAGGTACCAGCACACGTTAAGTGCCGCGGCGCGGCCAGCCTATGTCGCGGCGCGACATTAGGCGTGTCCAGGTTCTGACCCATTTTTCAATTATAAGAAAAATGTGTGGCATGCTATGGACCTCCGATTCACATGTAACTTGTTCTAACATGCTTATATATGAATAATTAGCACAGAAAAATAGTTCGGGACCCGACCTGAATGTGTTGACTTTTGTTGACTTTGACCCGACCAAAGTTTGACTTTTTGTCAAACTTAAACAAATGATTATGCAATCTTTTCTAACTTGTTTCTATACTTGTATCTTGCATGAAACTTGACAAATTGTTTCACATGCTACATAATCGAGTCGTAATGAGCCATAGGACTAATTGAACATCTTTGACCGATCGTGTTTGCTGTTATTGATACAACCCTAATTGTTTAGGTCAAGACTAGCGTTCGTACTTTGCATGTTACTTGTTGAAGTACATTTTTACTGTCGCACTCCAGGTGAGATCATAGTCCCACTTTTACTCTTTTGAACTTACATTTGGGATGAGAAAACATAAACATTTCTTTTTAACTAAGTGAACACAAGTAGAGGAAAACAAACATTCTACATACGAGTTTAGAACAAAATCCTCAATTCGATTATCATTAGTTACTCTTGCAGTGTGTAAGTGTAGGCGTGAACTTATGTTGTATGGCCATATGGGTTTGACAAACCCTCATCTCGGACGGTTCGCTATTGTCTAAGGATGAAATAAATTTTCGAGAAACAGTGTTGTTCTAGCACTATTAATGGGGTTCAACGGACGGAATGTTAAGCCTTGATAATTGGGTGCTCGTGAATATTAACTTTTAGAATGTATTACTATTTATCAATGATGTAAATCTTGTGGTTCGACTTACTTTTACTCATTTACTTACCTAAACCTATGATTTCACCAATGTTTTCGTTGACAGATTTCTATGTTTTTCTCAGGTCCTTGAACATTAGGTGATACATGCTTCCGCTCATTATTTGATACTTGCTTTGGATGTCGAGTATACATGCATTTCATGGAGCGTCTTTTGACTTTCTTTAAAACTGTGTCGCATAGGTTTCACATGTAACTATAACCTTGTAACGTAACTTTTGGATGAACAATTCTTGTAAACTTTGAAACAATCTTTATTTTTGAAAGGAATGCGACATATCTTTGGTCAAACGTCACGTTAAAGACCTATGACCACGCAACGGGACCTAAGTAGTCGACACCATCAATTGACGATTTGTCGGGGTCACTACACCGGCCTTACCTGCATGTTCTGTTTCTGATGTTGTTTTTTGTGAAGACCTAGCACATGAACTAACTGTCTTCTTTGAGACACAATCCCTAGGTCAAAATTCTTTAGATGTAAAGGTAGAACCTCTAGAAGAACCAACTGTTGAAAATTTGATAGACTGTAATGCAACAATTGATCCTTTGAATGAATTTTATGCAAACATACCTGCTGTACGTAATTTGAATCATATAGTAGATATACTGGAAAAGGAGAATGTTGAATTGCAACTTAAGTGTAAATCATTAGAATAAATGCTTGCTTTATGTGATAAATTGCCTCCACTTCCTAAGAAAGAATGTACTTATGATTTTAAGGAAGGATAAGTGATAGTTTCTGTTGAGAAATTATGTCTTGAGATTAAAAGCTTAAAACAAAAGATAATTCAACTGAAACAGGCTAACAAACTTAAGCAACCATCTACTGTTGAAACCAATGTGTCAGAATGTGTTGGTGGGATTACTAAGAAGGGGAAAGGGTCAACAACATCTAAGGATGCTAAACCCATTACTATTCTTAAAAATCCTCTACGTTCTTAATTTGGTAACCGTGTTTCAAAAGTTATACCTTTAACACAATTTGTTGTCCAAAAGGTTCATTCTCAAGATGGTTCTGTGTCAACTGAAAATATCCCTATGATGCAAAGGAACGTAAAATCAAATTAGAGATTTTGCAAAATCAATCATCTCATGTGTCAACTGAAAAGTTTGGACGTCTAACTAACAGAGGTGTTTTTCGTGTCACAGGTCATAATTCAAACTTGAATTACAAGTCCGTATGGGTTCCTAAGTCAACGACTAAGAAAGTAGCAAACAAACCAAAGAAATCTACTAGTCGACCTAGGAAGTCATCACATGTATTTCAATTTTCTTCTGTGAACAAAACATCAATATGGAATAAGTTGTGTGTTAAGACTTCTGATAATGATGTAAAACTTGATATTGCGTATGATGCTTCATGTAATGTGGTTTTAAATAATGATTTATTGTCAAAATTGCATGATGCTTTACGTGATTATCTCATTGTTGATCCAAAGTTTATTGATAGTACTAACCGTAAAGGACCCAAGCAACTTTGGGTACCTAAACTCTAGGAAATTAACGTTTACAGGGTTTCGACGTCTGTTTTTGGTATATCGATTCCGGTTGCTCTCGACACATGACGGGCGATAAATCCTTGCTTGTCAATTTCGTTGACAAATTTCTAGGAACGATTACATTCAGAAATGATGAGATTGCAGCGATAACGGGATATGGAGATTATGTGAAAAATGGCATAACGATCAAACGGGTCTCATATGTTGAGGGTTTGGGGTGCAGTTTATTTAGTGTCAGCCAATTCTGCGATGGAGATCTCAAAGTTTTGTTTGAACGTCATCAATGCACGGTGCAATCCACCGATGGAAATGATCTCCTTGTTAGTAAACGTTATGCTTCACTTTATACTATTGACCTCAATGATGCACCATCACATGAAACCATGTGTTTGGCTACTCGTTCCACGAAGGAAAATTCATGGTTATGGCATCACCGGATGACACACCTGAATTACAATGGTATTAATCGACTTGTCTCTAAATACTTAGTTGATGGTATTCCTAGCTTTCAATATGATAAGCATCATGTATGTCCATCATGTGCAATGGGTAAGCTGAAACGGACCAATCATCCGCTTAAGCAAAACCCCAGTACTTCATCATCTTTGCAATTATTGCATATGGACTTATGTGGACCCATAAGAATTTCTAGCCTCGGTGGCCGGAAACATGTGTTTGTCCTTGTAGATGATTATACCCGACTTACATGGATTTTTCTTATCAGAACTAAGTCAGAAACCCCACCATTATCATTGAGTTCATTAAAAAGACTCAACGCTCTTTTAACAAACATGTTAAGAGCATCCGAACTGATAATGAGATGGAATTTAAGAATGATCAGCTTGATAGCTATTTGAAAAACCAAGGCATTGAACATCAGTTCTCTGCTGCTCGAATCCCCCAACAAAATGGAGTAGTTAAACGACGTAATCGTACGTTGTGCGAGGCAGCTCGAACGATGCTTGCTTACTCCAAACTACCTCCAAAAATGTGGGGGGAGGCCATTTCAATTGCATATTATACCCAAAATTGTTGTATCATTAATAAACGTTTTGACAAAACTCCTTATGAGTTACTATATGGTAGACGCCCGAATGTCAAATATTTTCGTGTCTTTGGTTGTATATGCTATGTGCTTAATGATTTTAACAGCCTCGGAAAGTTTTATTCTCATGGCGATCAAGCCATATTTCTCGCTTATTCTTCAAACAAAGTTTCCTATCGTGTCTATCACAAACGGACAAATACGATCAAAGAAAGCATTAATGTCAAGTTCGATGAGTTATCGGGAATGGCTTTTAAACAACTTGGTTCAAAACCCTATCCTAATCTGGCTACTACTTCTTCCGCGCAAAATTCAATATTCTTGAAGAAGGGTGTTCCAACGATAACAACAGAGGAACTAGATATCTTATTTGATAGTCCTTATGCTCCTCAACGAAATTCAAATGTTCAAGCCGTACTGGTTACACCATCACAGTCCACTACTGTGGAGACTCAACCAAGTCTCTTTGATGAAGATTCAACACCAACTGATTCACCTGTTGCTTCTTCATCCTCCCTCCCACCTCCTACTACTGATAATCTTGAACCAATTCAAGATTCATCCATTGATACACCTCTAGTTGTTTCTCCAGATACTCAAATGAATCCATTAGAAAGTGTTACATCAGAACAAGCGGGACAAGGCTCAATGTCAACAACGGTTGATGTTTCAATGGATACCACTGATGTACAACCTCTTCCACATAACAATCGATGGACTAAAAGTCATCCAATTGATCTTATTATTGGTGATGCATCTGCTCCAGTCTCAAATCGAAGGGATACTCGATATATGTGACTATATACTGCCTTCCTTAGTAAGATTGAACCAACAACGGTTGCTCAAGCTTTACTAGATCCAAACTGGGTGGTAGCAATGCAAGAAGAGATCAATCAAATTGAACGGTTAAAAGTATGGCAATTAGTTCCAAGAACAACGGGTCAACGACCAATAGGGGTTAAGTGGATTTTCAAGAACAAGAAGGATTCTGATGGAATTGTGGTTCACGATAACGCACGTCTTGTGGCCAAAGGATACCGACAACAAGAGGGTATTGATTATGACAAAACGTTTGCTCCGGTTGCAAGGATTGAGGCTATTCGCCTGTTTCTTGCATTTGCTTCTCATAT
The DNA here is from genome assembly GCF_046630445.1 of Rutidosis leptorrhynchoides. NCBI lineage: Eukaryota > Viridiplantae > Streptophyta > Magnoliopsida > Asterales > Asteraceae > Rutidosis > Rutidosis leptorrhynchoides. The sequence goes on from NC_092343.1 coordinate 316,748,750, forward strand.
GAAGTTTACGGGGTTTCAAATGGATGTCAAAACTACTTTTCTAAATGGTCATCTTCAAGAGAAAGTTTATGTTGATCAACCAGAAGGCTTTGTCGATCCCATTCATCCAAACCACGTCTACTACTTGGAGAAAGCTTTGTATGGTCTGAAGCAAGCACCGCGTGCATGGTACGAGACCTTGAAAAAGTACTTGCTGGATAATGGCTTCTCTCATGGAACTATTGATACAACGCTCTTTATCCATAAAAACCACGGTCACATTCTCTTGGTTCAAATTTACGTTGATGATATTATTTTTGGTTCCACGTCCCCAGCCTTATGCAAAGAATTTGGTGAACTTATGGCCAACAAATTCGAAATGAGCATGCTTGACCAGCTTAATTTCTTCTTGGGGTTACAAGTAAAGTAATTTCCAAATGGGATTTTTATCAGTTAAACTATGTATATCAATGATATGCTAAAGCATTTTAAAATGGCTGCTTTAAAACTAATGACAACCCCAATGAGGACATTACTGGATGCTGATGCAAATGGAGAACCCTTTGACGTTACGCTTTATCGAAGCATGGTTGGCTCTTTAATGTATCTGACTGCAAGCAGACCGGACATTACACTTGCTGTACCGGTCTGTGCTCGCTTTTAGTCAAACCCTAAGAATTCCCACTCCAAAGCGGTGGTTAGGATTTTCCAGTATCTTAAAGGTACACCTAACATTGGAATCTGGTATCCTCATGGATCCGATTTAAATCTTACTGCTTATACAGATGTTGATCATGGCGGTTGCCATGTTGATAAAAAAAGCACATTTGGATCAATTCAGATGTTGGGAAATAAAATTTTCGGTTGGTCATCCAAAAAGCAGAACTATGTGTACTTATCAACAGCTGAGTCTGAGTATATTGCTGCAGCTCACTGTTGTTCACAAGTTTTGGACTATGGCTTTAAGATTTCTAAGACCCCAAATTACTGTGATTCACAAAGTGCTATTGCAATTACTAGCAACCCGGTCCAGTATTCTAAGACTAAACACATAGATATTCGTAATCATTTCATTAAGGACCATGTAGAAAAAGGAGATGTAGAATTATACTTTGTGCCTACCAAAGTGCAATTTGCTGATATGTTCACTAAACCCTTAGATGAACTTAGGCTAAAGTTCTTGATCAAAAAGATTGGCATGGTAGAGTATAGTGCTTAATTTTCCTTAGCTATATTGGGACTTATACCTGAGATCATGTGTTTATGGGGAGTAATATTTTTCTAAGGGGAGCAACTTATTTCTTCTGCTTTAGATATTATCTTTCAAGGGGGAGCCTTTAAATTTATGTTAACTTCTTGGGTTTATTTTTCAATGGTTACGAAAGGGGGAGGTAACTCATTGATATCATATTTCAAGGGGTAGTTACTTCATTTTCTTGGGAACATATCAAAATGTTGATTTACTTTCTTGTATATCACGTTTTGAGGGGGAGAAAAAGGGAGGAAAATGAAAAGAAAATTGATTTTTCAAAAGTGAATTTATAAACTTTTTGTTTTATATCTGAAATAATTCACTAAGGCTTGTATACATCTCAGTATGCAACCCGTTTTAACAATTGGTATCACTAAAGATTTGTACTTTGTACATAATTCAAAGTTTTTCAAAGTACAAATCTTGTTTTGAGAAAATTCATAAAAATTGGAAAAGTTAAAATCCAAAAAGATTTGAATTTTACTGAATAAATGCTATTTTTAGCATTATACCGAATCTGACAATCAACAGTATGTAGTGACCCGAACTTTTCCATGTTTATATATATTAATTGAGATTGATACTTACATGACTAAATGTTTCCAACGTGTTAAGCAATCAAACTTGTTAAGACCTGATTAAATGAAATAAGTTTCATATAGACAATTGATCACCCAAGTTGACCGACGATTCACGAACGTTACAATTTTTTAAAAACTACATGTTGTGGTATATATAGACATATATATATGGTTGACATGAGTTTATGATGAGTAAGTATCTCACTAAGTATATTAACAATGTGTGATATACATAAGAAATGAGATTACTAAGTTAAGAAACTCGAAATGATATATATAACGATTATCGTTATGATAAAGTCTACTAAATACATATGTATCATATTAAGATATTGATACACTATATATAACATGATAAAATGATATTTAAATATATCATTAAGTGTGTTAACAATGAACTACATATGTAAAAACAAGACTACTAACTCAAGAATTTCGAAACGAGTTATATGTAACGATTATCGTTGTAACGATATTTTAATGTATTTATCATACTAAGAGATATTCATACATCATAATATCATGATAATATAATAATTTAACATCTCATTTGATATAATAAACATTGGGTTAACAACATTAATTGATATTGTTAACTTAAAGGTTTCAAAACAACACTTACATGTAACGACTAACGAAGACTTAACGACTCCATTAGAATGTATATTGATGTCGTAGCGTGGGGGTACAAAATAGTTTATATTTTTACTAGGAAATACTATTAAATATGCTACAATTTTACACAAGTTTTAATTATTTATTTACAAATGGGATATACCTAAACCTTGCTACAACACTATAGGCAGTGTACCTAATCGTAGAGTAGTATAGTTTTTAGGAAGTCCGGTTCGTTCCACAGGGAGCGGGCTTATTGCACACTATATTTTTAAACAACTATATTTGTACAAAATATATTATATTAATATATAATAATATATAAAAGGGGGTTTATCGTTTAATGACCGGTTTGTCGATTTATATTTTAAGCGAAGCGTATAGTAAATGATGATATTTAAATAACAATATAAAATAAATAACAATAATTAAAATGACAATAAATAAAAGTACGAGGAAATATGAAATAAAATATATTATGCTTATTTAAACTTCCGTAACCATGATGGTTGACGTGTTGATTTTAGTTTTATGCCCATGGGTTAATTGTCCTTTGTCCTGGATTATTTAATATGTCCGTCTGGTTTTTGTCCATAACAGTCCATCGGTCATAAATTTAAAGTGCGAGTGTCCTCGTCAAATTATTCTTATACCCGAAGTCAAATATTCCAACTAATTGGGGACTTAAACTGTAACAAGGTTTTAATACTTTGTTTAATAATTACACCAGGATATCGACTGCGTGTAACCTAATGTTTTAATACTTTGTTATCAATTATGCCAAGTGTCCTTGTACATAATTTCACCCCTGTTTTAATAATTCCATAGACTATAAATCCATTCCCGTGTCCGGTTAAATGAACGATTATTCGTACATATAAATACCCCACCCATCGTGTCTGATCGAGTGTATATGGTTATTTATAGATACATCTAATTGTAAATCTTTATATTAAAATTAGCAAACTATCATTTAGTTAAACAAATATAAAGCCCATTAATAGCCCATAGTCTAATTTTCACAAGTGTCGTTCTTTTGTCCAAACCCCAATTATGGTACAAAGCCCAATTACCCCGTCTTTAATATTTAGTCCAACATCATGATTACTTTGGCTCAAATAAGCATAATAATAACTTAAGTACGAGACATTAATTTAAAAAGGAGAACATAACTTACATTGAGTATTTATCGCGTAGTGTTACACGGACAGAATTTCGACTTCAAACCCGTAAAATAACCTTTACATAACCCGAACTAATCTAATATAAAACTACCCTATACTATATATATATATATATATATATATATATATATATATATATATATATATATATATATATATATATATATATATATATATATATATATTATATATATTTATTTATTATTTATTACAGAGTATTATTATTATTATTTTTATGTATTAAACTCGGCAGAATGCATGGCCTTTTATAGGGATTTCTGATTTTTCAAACTCCGCGAGTCGTGGAGTTTTTGGCCTTCAAACTCCGCGAGTCGTGGAGTTTGATTTTCCAGCTCACATCAATTTGGATCTTAGCTTTGCCGACATAATATATAAATAAATATAATATATAAATAATTTTAAGAATTATTTAAATATTATATTATATTTATGTGCATAGTTGACTTGTAATTTTTAGTCCGTTGCGTCGAGCGTTGAGAGTTGACTCATGTCCCGGTTCCGGATTTTCGAACGTCCTTGCGTATTATTTTATATCGTGTACTTTGCGTTCCGCAACTTGTACTCTTGTCATTTTTAGACGTTTCTCATCAATAAATTGAACCACTTGGATTGTATCTTGTACATTTGAGCTTTTTGGTCATTTGCGTCTTTAAATCGTCGTTTTCGCCTTTTGTCTTCGCACTTATTTAATATAAACGATTACAACTTAAAATAGGACAATTACAACTAAATAATTTACATATTGGGAGGATATTGCTACTAAATATATGTTCATTTGGAGCACTATCAAATATCCCCACACTTGAACGTTGCTTGTCCTCAAGCAATACATAACTTGAAATAATATAATACATCACACGAATCACTTCTTTATTCTTCACACTTTATACATCAGTGATTTTGAGATGGCGGTATAAACAATGATAGTAACGATGGTTAAAGGTGGGTGTGTCATCCACAGTTGCCTCGGGTTTAGGTCAACAACACTTGAAATTAAATAGCCGATTTACTTTCAGTTTTCCAAAGCAAAGTGCACATTTGAAAGGCGGTTTACAGTCCCACATGACTATGAAAATGTAGATCCATAAGAAAATTGGATCTTTATGAAAACATTTGATCTTTTTGAAAATTTAATCTAGCTTTTACCCTAGATAAGTTTTTAGAAATAACCCTTCACCGGTGTTGCAAAATATTTTTGTGGGTTTTGTGGGTTTCAGATTTGAAAATTTTAGCTCAAAACTTATGGTTTTGTGTCACCCACTTGCTATCCTTGTATTAGGAAAGCAACACATCCAGTTTACTTGCTCCGTATATTACCTTTCGGTAAACTACCGTCGGGTTGTAAAGGAAAGCGATGAACAAGCAACTATTAAGGCAATGTCCCGTGACTTGCTTTTGATTATGGTCTATAAACATGTCGAATGCTAGTACTATCCTTTGTAGGAGCAATAGTAAGATCATCCTATAATTTTTTTCGATCTGGCACAAGGTCCTGTCTCCGACCATGCTATGCAACCACTGTTCTTACGGTTGACACCCGATTTGGTTCAGGTGACATAATGAATTCCAGGTGAATTCCTAGGATTTTACGTTCAATGGTAATGAACGCATTGAAAATAGGTTTTCAGAAAACAAATCGGTTTGTAATTTTGATCAAAATATTTTCTCGTTCAAGCTCGAGTTTAGATATCATTGAATTCCATGAGTTTGTAATTCGCAATCTTTAAGGTCAATCTCAAGGATTGAGTAATATCAGGCTTAAAAGCTGATTTTTAATCTTTAAGGAGATTATCCTTTCTGGGGATCTGATTCATTAGTCTTATCAAGCTAATTTGCACGGCGCCCTCCCCATTTTACGAGATAGATCCTCTCATGGTTAGGATAAGTCTGACCACTTGGCGACCCTGTTTAATGCTGAGGTCCGTGGATTTCCTGCTGATTTTAGTGATGACTTTTCTAGATTTTTCGTTAACCTACAGCTGGTCTGGACGACAACTTCCTGACCTAAATCAAGAAGCGCGTGTCTTTTTCGGAAGACTTTACTTCCTTTTAATGATGGAATTGATTCATCGTGTAGATCCATCTTTTCTTTCAAATATATTACAGTAAATCGGGTAAAACTGATTAAAATCGTCCAAAACAAAAGTACCTGCAATAACTTTACAGAAACATGTGATAGATAGTTTTTAATTGAATAACTTGGTACATTCTCCCCACACTTAGTTTCTTTCTTTGCCTTTTTATTCTCCTTTATTCCATTTTAAATGAATTCAATCGTTTTAGGGTGTTTCTCAATTTATGTCCTTTCCGAGGTAACGATAATTTCTGTATTAACACCTAATTTTCATCGTTCATAAATATATATAAACATGATTTTAAATTAATTTAGTTGAAAATTTTTAAAATTTTCACAAAATTTGGCAAATAAACTAAGTGCAAACCCGAGAGAATTTATAACCCTTCCCCACACTTGAGATCATGCAATGCCCTCATTTGCATGAAATCAGACTCTAATTATAAATTCATGAGGGTGATTAGTGTAGAAAAGTGATTGAAAATACCCAGTTTGTAATTACAAAACTCGTTGAATGATAGATGGCGCGCCTCATCGTCATTCCTTTTTGTTTTATCACACATGTTTTTCTTCAAAAATGGTTGCTTTTCTGAACTGTTTGATAATTTTTGAAAATGCGTCTTTTACCCTATTTTATTATGCATGTTTATTAACGAGTTATGCACTAACCCGAACCCCTAATTTAACGTTAAGTGGGGTTAGAATTCCCCATACTTAGCTGACGACATGTGAAGTCGGTAGAATAAGTTCCACGTATTAAAATAGTGAGCCAGTTATTTACATCTCGAGTGGTATATAATATATCAACGGTTTTAAAGTTTAGAACCACCCGATCGCCACTACTTAATTCTTTTTTAATTGTAGCTTTTAGTAAATGGATATGTCTCTTTTCTGGTTCTCGGTCAAATGGATCGATATACACCGTCATACTTATTTCTATAGGGTGGACAATTCCTAATATTTCCTTCCTTTTATTCTCGTGATCAAAGTTTTCACCTCTATTACCCAATTGGGTGAAATCCGAGGTGTCATTATCTATTACAGCTCGTAGTTCATCTTCGGTAGATGACTCGTCTATTGACAATATTGGGTTGGAAGGTTGTTGAATAGTGAATTTCGGGATCGAAGTAAATTCTTCTTCATTAACGGTCCTTATCAGTCCCTCCATTTTGGTCTCGGGGGTAAAATTTTCAACGTTATCGTTTTCTCATAAGTACCAATTTGTCACCCTTACTTCTTCTTCATCCATAGAGGCTAATGTGTCGATATGTTGTGAAATTGGTAAAACTAAATAAAAAGTATCATCGGGATAGTTGGTGATTTCGGAGCTCTCGAATTCATCAAAATTCGATGATATGAGATTTTCTGGCACACGACTCCTCAGATCAACAGGTGTGTAATCTGATAGAGTTTCAGCTTGCCTATTTACAAACTCTCTCATTTGTTCATTTTGAGCATTGAGTTCTTCGAGTTTGATTTTCATATTGTCTAATAAATTTCCAGACACGTAATTTTCCTCGTCTACTGGTTGTTGAGTTTGGAAATATTCTTGGGAATAATCCCAATTTGAATTGTATTCTTCATAATCATTCCATTCAGGTTCCGTGGGTGCGTAATTTTCCATAGGAACGTAATAATAACATTCCCATGTTGAGTGATAATCTCCACAGATTTCACAACCAGTTATTGTTTCGTCATTCGTGATCCAAGATTGACCGAACGAATTGTCATCAACACTCGGTTGAGAGTATTGATTTCGTATGTCGTAAAGAGTTTCCAAAATATCTTCGAGACTTTTCATAATGCGCTTATTAACAAATTTTAATTATCCTATTAGTTATAAATATAAAAATTATATAAGTTATCAAATTAATAGACTTTTATGCTTTTGCCCACGTTTCGAATAGCCAATAGATGCAGCAGGGAGCCAGAACCCTTTAAATCGGAAGCTCACAACTCAGCCACTAACAAATCCAACTATTACTACGAAGCAGAAAATTTGGATGTCTATCAATTTAACCACTTAAAATAATTTTTCGTTTGGAATTATTAGAGAAGAAGTAGAGAAAATTTCTAAGTCCTAAAACTAGCGTGTCGAGAAATAAGAAAGAAAAAGAGTGTGCGTCGAAAAATAAAAATAAGAAAGAAAAATGTCGAAACTTAAAAGTCTAAAAATTAAATCTAAAAAGATGCGCCTAAAGGTATTAAAGCTTAAAGGAATTCTATATCCAAAACGGCAATAACTTAATTAGGCACTAAAATCTATTTAAAACTAAAGCGAAAAACGGCGTCGCAAAATTCCAAAGCGCCTAAATCTTAATCTAAAGAAAAAGCACTTAAGGGATTTTACGGCAAAGCCTAAGAAACTATACATATAAAATAACTACGGAAAAACTAATTTTAAAACTAATTGCGAACAAAAAATATACAAAAGATTATGATTACACTAAATAAAAGGATACAAATTATAAAAGTGATAAAATTACTTATTTTTATAAAAATATTATTTTTATATTTATTTTATAATAGTATTAATTTTTATATATAAATAAAACTAATTAAAATTAATTATTACTAATTAATTAAAATTAAAACTAAATATTAAATTAATTAAACTAATTAGGGTTTTAAAAATAATAATAATTAATATACTCCGTATTAAATGCGATTAGGATTCCGTGGTCAGGTCTGCCAGGGCAGCTCCACGAGTCACGGTGATCCGTACCAGAAAACCTCCGCAAGTCGCGGAGATTGAAAAACGTGTTTTTTTTTAATTTTATATTGTTTTTCTAAAATGATATATAATTATATTTATACAAAAATAAATTAAAAATATAGCGTTTCGCCGATTTCCCCAGCAGCGGCGCCAAAAACTTGATGTCGTAGCGTGGGGGTACGAAATAGTTTATATTTTTACTAGGAAATACTATTAAATATGCTACAATTTTACACAAGTTTTAATTATTTATTTACAAATGGGATATACCTAAACCTTGCTACAACACTATAGGCAGTGTACCTAATCGTAGAGTAGTATAATTTTTAGGAAGTCCGGTTCGTTCTACAGGAAGCGGGCTTATTGCACACTATATTTTTAAACAACTATATTTGTACAAAATATATTATATTAATATATAATAATATATAAAAGGGGGTTTACCGTTTAATGACCGGTTTGTCGATTTATATTTTAAGCGAAGCGTATAGTAAATGACGATATTTAAATAACAATATAAAATAAATAACAATAATTAAAATGACAATAAATAAAAGTACGAGGAAATATGAAATAAAATATATTATGCTTATTTAAACTTCCGTAACCATGATGGTTGACGTGTTGATTTTAGTTTTATGCCCATGGGTTAATTGTCCTTTATCCTGGATTATTTAATATGTCCGTCTGGTTTTTATCCATAACAGTCCATCGGTCATAAATTTAATGTGCGAGTGTCCTCATCAAATTATTCTTATACCCGAAGTCAAATATTCCAACTAATTGAGGACTTAAACTGTAACAAGGTTTTAATACTTTGTTTAATAATTACACCAGGATATCGACTGCGTGTAACCCAAGGTTTTAATACTTTGTTATCAATTATGCCAAGTGTCCTTGTACATAATTTCACCCCTGTTTTAATAATTCCATAGACTATTAATCCATTCCCGTGTCCAGTTAAATGAACGATTATTCGTACATATAAATACCCCGCCCATCGTGTTCGATCGAGTGTATATGGTTATTTATAGGTACATTCAATTGTAAATCTTTATATTAAAATTATCAAACTATCATTTAGTTAAACAAATATAAAGCCCATTAATAGCCCATAGTCTAATTTCCACAAGTGTCGTTCTTTTGTCCAAACCCCAATTATGGTACAAAGCCCAATTACCCCGTCTTTAATATTTAGGCCAATATCATGATTACTTTGGCTCAAATAAGCATAATAATAACTTAAGTACGAGACATTAATTTAAAAAGGAGAACATAACTTACATTGAGTATTTATCGCGTAGTGTTACACGGACAGAATTTCGACTTCAAAAACCCGTAAAATAACCTTTACATAACCCGAACTAATCTAATATAAAACTACCCTATACTATATATATATATATATATATATATATATATATATATATATATATATATATATATATATATATATATATATATATATATATATATATATATATATTTATTTATTTATTATTTATTACAGAGTATTATTATTATTATTATTTTTATGTATTAAACTCGGCAGAATGCATGGCCTTTTATAAGGATTTCTGATTTTTCAAACTCCGCGAGTCGTGGAGTTTTTGGCCTTCAAACTCCGCGAGTCGTGGAGTTTGATTTTCCAGCTCACATCAATTTGGATCTTAGCTTTGCCGACATAATATATAAATAAATATAATATATAAATAATTTTAAGAATTATTTAAATATTATATTATATTTATGTGCATAGTTGACTTGTAATTTTTAGTCCGTTGCGTCGAGCGTTGAGAGTTGACTCATTTCCCGGTTTCGGATTTTCGAACGTCCTTGCGTATTATTTTATATAGTGTACTTTGCGTTCCGCAACTTGTACTCTTGTCATTTTTAGACGTTTCTCATCCATAAATTGAACCACTTGGATTGTATATTGTACATTTGAGCACTATCAAATCGTCGTTTAAAATACAAAAATATTGTCATTTTTAGACGTTTCAAATCGTCGTTTCCGCCTTTTGTCTTCGCACTTATTTAATATAAACGATTACAACTTAAAATAGGAGAATTACAACTAAATAATTTACATATTGGGAGGATATTGCTACTAAAGATATGTTCATTTGGAGCACTATCATATATACATGTTGTGTTTTGATATGTATTCTTACACTTTTGAAAGACTTCAAGACACATATTAAAGTACTTCTACTTAACAAAAATGCTTACAATTATATCCTCGTTCAGTTTCATCAACAATTCTACTCGTATGTGCCCGTATTCGTACTCGTACAATACACAGCTTTTAGATGTATGTACTATTGATATATACACTCCAATGATCAGCTCTTAGAAGCCCATGTGAGTCACCTAACACATATGGGAACCATCATTTGGCAACTAGCATGAAATATCTCATAAAATTACAAAAATATTAGTAATTATTCATGACTTATTTACATGAAAACAAAATTACATATCCTTTATATTTAATCCATATACCAACGACCAAAACACCTACAAACACTTTCATTCTTCAATTTTCTTCATCTAATTGATCTCTCTCAAGTTCCATCTTCAAGTTCTAAGTGTTCTTCATAAATTCCATAAGTATAGTTTCATAAAAATCAAGAATACTTCCAAGTTTGCAAGTCTACTTCCAAGCTTTCTAATCCATTCCAAGTAATCATCTAAGATCAAGGAACCTTTGTTATTTACAGTAGGTTATCTTTCTAATTCAAGGTAATATTCATAATCAAACTTTGATTCAATTTCTACAACTATAACAATCTTATTTCGAGTGAAAATCTTACTTGAACTGTTTTCGTGTCATGATTCTGCTTCAAGAACTTTCAAGCCATCCAAGGATCCTTTGAAGCTAGATCCATTTTTCTCATTTCAAGTAGTTTTATCCAGAAAACTTGAGGTAGTAATGATGTTCTTAACATCATTCAATTCATACATATAAAGCTATCTTATTCGAAGGTTTAAACTTGTAATCACTAGAACATAGTTTAGTTAATTCTAAACTTGTTCGCATACAAAAGTTAATCCTTCAAACTTGACTTTTAAAATCAAATAAACACATGTTCTATATCCATATGATATGCTAACTTAATGATTTAAAACCTGAAAACACGATGAACACCATAAAATCGGATATACGCCGTCGTAGTGAAACCGGGGGCTGTTTTGGTTTGGATAATTAAAAACTATGATAAAATTTGATTTAAAAGTTGTTCTTCTGGGAAAATGATTTCTCATATGAACATGAAACTATATCCAAAAATCTTGGTTTTTCAAAATGGTCATCAAGATGTCGTCCTTTCGACGGAAATGACTACCTCTTTAGTAATTGACATGTAACTTAAATTTCTGATTATAAACCTATACTTTTTCTGTTTGGATTCTTAAATTAGAGTTCAATATTAAACCATAGCAATTTGATTCACTCAAAACGGATTTAAAATGAAGAAGTTATGGGTAAAACAAGATTGGATATTTTTGATCTTTTTAGCTACGGGAAATGTTTAACAAATCTATACAAATCATATCCTAACTAACTTATATTGTATTATACATGTATTCTAATATATTATGTAATCTTGGGATACCATAGACACGTATGCAAATGTTTTGACATATCATATCGATCCATGTATATATATTATTTGGAACATCCATAGACACTCTATATGCAGTAATGTTGGAGTTAGCTATACAGGGTTGAGGTTGATTCCAAAAATATATATACTTTGAGTTATGATCTAGCCTGAGACGTGTATACACTGGGTCGTGGATTGATTCAAGATAATATATATCGATTTATTTCTGTACATCTAACTGTGGACAACTAGTTGTAGGTTACTAACGAGGACAGCTGACTTAATACTCTCAAATCTTTAAAACATAATAAAAATGGTTGTAATTATATTTTGATCATACTTTGATATATATGTACATATTTGTATAGGTTCGTGAATCGATCCGTGGCCAAGTCTTATTTCCAAGGAAGAAAATATCTGTGAAAGTGAGTTATAGTCCCACTTTTAAAATCTAATATGTTTGGGATGAGAATACATGCAGGTTTTATAAATGATTTACAAAATAGACACAAGTACGTGAAACTACATTCTATGGTTGAATTATCGAAATCGAATATGCCCCTTTTTATTAAGTCTGGTGATCTAAGAATTAGGGAACAGACACCATAATTGACGCGAATCCTAAAGATAGATCTATTGGGCCTAACAAACCCCATCCAAAGTACCGGATTCTTTAGTACTTCGAAATTTATATCATATCCGAAGGGTGTCCCGGAATGATGGGGATATTCTTATATATGCATCTTGTTAATGTCGGTTACCAGGTGTTCACCATATGAATGATTTTTATCTCTATGTATGGGATATGTATTGAAATATGAAATCTTGTGGTCTATTGTTACGATTTGATATATATAGGTTAAACCTATAACTCACCAACATTTTTGTTGACGTTTAAAGCATGTTTATTCTCAGGTGAATACTAAGAGCTTCTACTGTTACATACTAAAATAAGGACAAGATTTGGAGTCCATGTTTGTTTGATATTGTGTAAAAACTGCATTCAAGAAACATATGTCGATGTAATATATTTCTATTGTAAACCATTATGTAATGATCGTGTGTAAACAGTATATTTTAGATTATCATTATTTGATAATCTACGTAATTGTTTTGAAACCTTTATTGATAAAATAAAGGTTATGGTTATTTTAAAAATGAATGCAGTCTTTGAAAAACGTCTCATATAGAGGTCAAAACCTCGCAACGAAATCAATTAATATGGAACGTTTATGATCAATATGAATGGGACATTTCAGTTGGTATCAGAGCGTTGGTCTTAGAGAACCATAAAATTTGCATTAGTGTGTCTTATCGAGTTTGTTAGGATGCATTAGTGAGTCTGGGCTTCAACCATGTTTTCTTTAAAAATGATTGCTTAACATTTTTGTTGGAAACTATATATTATTAACATGTAAATATTATGTGATATATTAATCTCTTAACATGTTTGATATTGTGTGATAGATGTCTACCTCTAGCACAAATCTCATTGACTCACCTAATAATAACGAAGAGTCGAATATATATTGGTAAGATTCACAAGTTCCCAAAGAACCGGAAGAAGAGGAAACGGAACCGAAAGAAGAGGAACCGGAAGAAGTGGAACCAGAAGAAGAGGAACCGGAAGAAGAAGAAGAAGGGGTTCCGGAGGGTGAATAGTAGGAACCACAAAAAACCGGTCAAATAAAAGAAAATCCTCAACCAATGGAACAAAGTTAATAATGGTCAATGGTGTTTCCGCTAAGGAAGCAAAATATTCGGAAAATTACCAATTTTCTAATGAATCGGATCCTGATGAGGATTCCGATGATGTTATAGAAATTACCCCAACCCAATTTAATGAGGCAAAAGAAAATAATAAGGGAAAAGGCATCAAAATAGAGAAATCTGATTCCGACCCCGAGGAACTTTATATGTACCGTCAACACCCGTATTTTCAATATCGTGACAATAACCCGGGAACCTCTAAACCACCAGGTTTTTCTAAACCAATGTGGAAAATGACGACTCGTATTAGAGGAACATCATATATCCCTAGAAGATTAGGAAAAAGAACCAAGTCCGAAGAAGAAGAAACCAGTTATTCAGATTAAAGGGGTGTGAGCATGTTTTGTAATAAATGTATTGTAGTATGCTTGTACTTTTATGTTCTATGTAAAAATTGCTTGTATTGTTTGTTATTACGAATCTAATCCTTGTCTATTTTACAGTATAAAAACAAAATGGATGTTAAGGGTAGACAACCGAATATTTTAGAAGACCTACCAGAGGATATGATTGAGGAAATCTTGTCTAGAGTCGGTCAGAATTCATCAGCACATTTAGTTATGGCGAAATTAACTTGTCAAACATTTGAAAGACTTTCCAGAAATGCCTTAGTTTATAAAAGGCTTTCCTTTGATAGGTGGGGTATATCACATTGGGGAGACTTCAAGTTACGCCGTGTTTTCTTTAAAGCGTTAAATGCGGGGAACCCAAATGCAATTTTACGCTACGGGTTAAGAACCTATTTTGACTCAACATATCCCAACATAGGATTTCGTGAATTAGAAAGAGCTTCTAACATGCAACATAAAGAAGCATGTTATGCTTACGGGTTAGTGATGTTCGCTTCTTACCTAAGTGACAAAAAGAACATCGGATTGCAGCTTTTAAATAAAACTTTCCCACAAGTGACAGATTCAGTAGTTGGGGTGAGAAACAAGGTTTTTAGATTATTACGGGGCTGTTGGACATTACGAAACCCTCGTCCTTTTGACGACATTACAACACGCTGCCTAGCTAATGGTCATAACGGTTATTTTCCACAAGACCAAGGATGAGAAGTCTTCTTAGTAAAACCAGAATGAATGACTTGTTTCTGGACTTATGAATTACGTGTCTTTATTTCCTTTGCCAATCAACTTGCGTATTAACTAGATTTATCTTCAAAACTGTCATGTATCATAGTGTACTATATTTCATGTTATATGTAATATAGTGAAGTTGTAAGTTTGAAGAATATTTGTATGTGATATATTATTATAATCAGTTTTTCATATGGAATTGTAGTAGTTGAATTGTATATTAGCTACTAAGTATGAACTTAACGGGTGGGTAGTACCCGAATTTAAACTTATAAAACGCTAATATGAAGAAAAAGCTTTTATAAATGAGTTCATATTATGCTACGAGATACTATTGACTACTCTTAATATTCTGTATGATTAAATTGTTACATTTGACTATTTTGAAGGAAATGGCACCGACTACTCGACACATCTTGAATATGAGCGAAGAGAAATTTTGTGCGTTTCTTGCTTCAAGCATAGCCGCAGTACAGGCCGCGCTACATACCAACAATAACTCTGAATCTTGCAATACAGCTAACGGCGCAAGAAATCATGTAGGATGCTCCTACAAGGAATTTACTGCCTGCAAACCTTCAGAATTTGATAGGACCGAAGGACCAATCAGATTGAAACGGTGGACCGAGAAAGTTGAATCGGTGTTTGCCATAAGTAAGTGTGCTGAAGGAGACAAAGTGAAGTACGCTACGCATACCTTCACAGGTATTGCGTTAACATGGTGGAATACCTATCTAGAGCAAGTGGGACAAGATGATACTTACGCGCTACCGTGGTCAGCATTCAAGCACTTGATGAACGAGAAGTACCGTCCCAGAACCGAGGTCAATAAGCTAAAGTCAGAACTTAGAGGGTTACGAACACAGGGATTTGATATTACTTTGTAAGAAAGAAGATTCACAAAATTGTGCCTATTGTGTCCGAGAGCGTTCGAAGATGAGGAAGATAAGATCGACGCGTTTGTGAAAGGGTTACCGGAGAGAATCCAAGAAGATATAAGTTCACACGAGCCTGCCTCCATACAAAAGGCATGTAGAATGGCTCACAAACAAGTGAACCAGATTGAGGGAAGAATTAAAGAACAGGCGGTCGAAGAGGCCAACGTGAAGTTAGTCAAAAGAAAGTGGGAGGAAAACGGTGATAAGAGTTACCTAAACAACAACAACTATCCCAACAATCGCAACATCATCGCAACTACAACAAACAGCACAACAACAACAACAACTACAATAATCATCCCTACAACAATAACAACCGCAACAACAACAACGATCAGAAGCAGCTATGCCAAAGTTGTGAAAAGTATCACTCGGGGTTCTGCACCAAATTTTGCAACAAGTGTAAAAGAAATGGTCATAGCGCGGCGAAGTGTGAGGTCTACGGACCAGAGGTTAACAGAACAAAAGGAACAAATGGTGTCGGAATGAGTAATGGCGGAGCAAGTAGTGTTGGAGCAAGTTATGCCAATGTAGTTTGTTATATATGTGGAAAACCGGGCTACATTATTAGAAATTGCCTGAATCAGGAGAACACGAATGGACAAGGCCACGGAAGAGTTTTCAATATTAATGCGGCAGAGGCACAGGAAGACCCAGATCTTGTTACGGGTACGTTTCTTATTGACAATAAATCTGCTTACGTTTTATTTGATTCGGGTGTGGATAGAAGCTATATGAGTAGAGATTTTTGTGCTAAATTAAGTTGTCCATTGACGCCGTTGGATAGTAAATTTTTACTCGAATTAGCAAACAGTAAATTAATTTCAGCAGATTATATATGCCGGAATCGAGAAATTAAACTGGGTAGCGAAATATTTAAGATTGATTTGATACCAGTAGAGTTAGGGAGTTTTGATGTAATAGTAGGCATGGACTGGCTGAAGGAGATGAAAGCAGAGATCGTATGTTACAAAAATGCAATTCGCATTGTACAAGAAGAAGGAGAACCCTTAATGGTGTACGGAGAAAAGGGCAACACGAAGCTACATCTTATTAGTAATTTGAAGGCACAAAAACTAATAAGAAAAGGTTGCTATGCTGTTCTAGCACACGTCGAGAAAGAACAAACTGAAGAAAAGAGCATCAATGATGTTCCCGTCGCAAAAGAATTTCCCGATGTATTTCCGAAACAATTACCGGGACTACCTCCATATCGATCTGTTGAATTTCAAATAGATCTTGTACCAGGAGATAAACCAATAGCTCGTGCTCTTTACAGACTCGCACCTAGCGAGATGAAAGAACTGCAAAGCTAACTGCAAGAACTATTAGAACGTGGTTTCATTCGACCAAGCACATTATCATGGGGAGCTCCTGTTTTGTTTGTCAAGAAGAAGGATGGTACATTTAGGTTGTGTATTGACTACAGCGAGTTGAATAAACTTACCATCAAAAACCGTTATCCACTACCGAGAATTGACGACTTATTTGATCAACTACAAGGCTCGTCGGTTTATTCAAAAATCAATTTACGTTCTGGATATCATCAAATGCGAGTAAAGGAGGATGATATTCCAAAAACTACTTTTAGGACGCGTTATGGTCATTACGAGTTTATGGTTATGCCGTTTGGATTGACTAACGCACCAGCTGTGTTCATGGACCATATGAACTGAGTATGTGGGCCATATCTTGACAAGTTTGTCATTGTTTTCATCGATGACATACTTATTTACTCAAAGAATGATCAAGAGCACAAAGAACATTTGAGAAAAGTGCTAGAAGTATTGAGGAAAGAAAAACTGTACGCTAAGTTTTCAAAGTGTTCATTTTGGTAGGAAGAAGTTCGATTCCTCGGTCACATATTGAACAAAGAAAGTATCCAGGTGGACCCGGCAAAGATCAAAACCGTTGAAAAGTGGGAAACAACAAAAACTCCGAAGCATATACGTCAATTTTTAGGATTGGCTGGTTACTACAGAAGATTCATCCAAGATTTCTCCAAAATAGCAAAACCCTTGACTGCATTAATGCATAAAGGGAAGAAATTTGAATGGAAGAATGAACAAGAGAAGGCGTTTCAGTTATTGAAGAAAAAGCTAACTACGGCACCTATATTGTCATTGCCTGAAGGGAATGATGATTTTGTGATTTATTGTGACGCATCAAAACAAGGTCTCGGTTGTGTATTAATGCAACGAACGAAGGTGATTGCTTATGCATCTAGACAATTGAAGATTCACGAGCAAAATTATACGACTCACGATTTGGAATTAGGTGTTGTTGTTTTTGCATTAAAGACTTGGAGGAATTATTTATATGGAGTCAAAAGTATTATATATACCGACCACAAAAGTCTCCAACATATATTTAATCAGAAGCAACTGAATATGAGACAACGCAGGTGGATTGAACTGTTGAATGATTATGATTTTGAGATTCGATACCACCCGGGGAAGGCGAATGTGGTAGCCGACGCTTTGAGTAGAAAGGACAGAGAACCTATACGGGTAAAAGCTATGAATATAATTATTTGTACTAACCTTACTACTTAAATAAAGGAGGCGCAACAGGGGTTGTAAAAGAAGGAAAGTTGAAGAATGAGATTCCCAAAGGATCAGAGAAACATCTTAATATTCGGGAAGACGGAACCCGAATAGGGCTGATAGAATTTGGGTACCAAGATTTGGAGATGTGAGAGAAATGGTACTTAAGGAAGCACATAAAACCAGATATTCAATACATCCCAGAGCGGGGAAGATGTATAAAGATCTCAAGAAACACTTTTGGTGGCTGGGTATGAAAGCCGATATTACTAAATATGTAGGAGAATGTTTGACGTGTTCTAAGGTCAAAGCTGAACATCAGAAACCATCAGGTCTACTACAACAACCTGAAATCCCTGAATGGAAATGGGAAAACATTACCATGGATTTCATTACTAAATTGCCAAGGACTGCAAGTGGTTATGATACTATTTGGGTAATAGTTGATCGTCTCACCAAGTCAGCACACTTCCTGCCAATGAGAGAAGATGACAAAATGGAGAAGTTGGCGCGATTGTATTTGAAGGAGGTTGTCTCCAGACATGGAATACCCGTCTCTATTATCTCTGATAGGGATGGTAGATTTGTTTCAAGGTTCTGGCAGACGTTGCAACAAGCATTGGGGACTCGTTTAGACATGAGTACTGCCTATCATCCACAAACTGATGGGCAGAGCGAAAGGACGATACAAACGCTTGAAGACATGCTACGAGCATGTGTTATTGATTTTAGAAACAGTTGGGATCGACACCTACCGTTAGCAGAATTTTCCTACAACAACAGTTATCATTCTAGTATTGAGATGGCGCCGTTGGAGGCACTTTATGGTAGAAAGTGCAGGTCTCCGATTTGTTGGAATAAAGTGGGGGATAGACATATTACGGGTCCGGAGATAATACAAGAAACTATCGAGAAAATCATCCAAATTCAACAACGATTGAAAACTGCCTAGAGTCGACAAAAGAGCTACGCGGACAGCAAAAGAAAAGATATAGAGTTTGAAATTGGGGAAATGGTCATGCTTAAGGTTTCACCTTGGAAATGCGTTGTTCGATTTGGTAAACGGGGGAAACTAAATCCAAGGTACATTGGACCATTCAAGATTATAGATCGTGTCGGACCAGTAGCTTACCAACTGGAGCTACCTCAACAACTCACGGCTGTACATAACACTTTTCACGTCTCGAATTTGAAGAAATGTTTTGCTAAAGAAGATCTCACTATTCCGTTGGACGAAATCCAAATCAATGAAAAACTTCAATTCATTGAAGAACCCGTCGAAATAATGGATTGTGAGGTTAAGAGACTTAAGCAAAACAAGATATCGATTGTTAAGGTTCGATGGAATGCTCGTAGAAGACCCGAGTTCACCTGGGAGCGTGAAGATCAGATGAAGAAGAAATACCCGCATCTATTTCCAGAAGATTCGTCAACACCTTCAACAGCTTAAAATTTCGGGACGAAATTTATTTAACGGGTAGGTACTGTAGTGACCCGAACTTTTTCATGTTTATATATATTAATCGAGATTGATATTTACATGACTAAATGTTCCCAATGTGTTAAGCAATCAAACTTTTTAAGACTTGATTAAATGAAATAAGTTTCATATAGACAATTGATCACCCAAGTTGACCGGCGATTCACGAACGTTACAAATTTGTAAAAACTACATGTTGTGGTATATATAGACATATATATATATATGTTTGACATGAGTTTATGATGAGTAAGTATCTCACTAAGTATATTAACAATGTGTGACATACATAAGAAATGAGATTACTAAGTTAAGAAACTCGAAATGAGATATATAACGATTATCGTTATGATAACGTCTACTAAATACATATGTATCATATTAAGATATTGATACACTATATTTAACATGATAAAATGATATTTAAATATATCATTAAGTGTGTTAACAATGAATTACATATGTAAAAACAAGACTACTAATTCAAGAATTTCGAAACGAGACTTATACGTAACGATTATCGTTGTAACGATATTTTAATGTATATATCATATAAAGATATATTCATACATCATAATATCATGATAATATAATAATTTAACATCTAATTTGATATAATAAACATTGGGTTAACAACATTAATTGAGATCGTTAACTTAAAGGTTTCAAAACAACACTTACATGTAACGACTAACGAAGACTTAACGACTCCATTAGAATGTATATACATGTTGTGTTTTGATATGTATTCTTACACTTTTAAAAGACTTCAAGACACATATCAAAGTACTTCTACTTAACAAAAATGTTTACAATTATATCCTCGTTCAGTTTCATCAACAATTCTACTCGTATGCACCCGTATTCGTACTCGTACAATACACAGCTTTTAGATGTATGTACTATTGGTATATACACTCCAATGATAAGCTCTTAGCAGCCCATGTGAGTCACCTAACACATGTGAGAACCATCATTTGGCAACTAGCATGAAATATCTCATAAAATTACAAAAATATTAGTAATCATTCATGACTTATTTACATGAAAACAAAATAACATATCCTTTATATCTAATCCATATACCAACGACCAAAAACACCTATAAACACTTTCATTCTTCAATTTTCTTCATCTAATTGATCTCTCTCAAGTTCCATCTTCAAGTTCTAAGTGTTATTCATAAATTCCATAAGTATAGTTTCATAAAAATCAAGAATACTTCCAAGTTTGCAAATCTACTTCCAAGCTTTCTAATCCATTCCAAGTAATCATCTAAGATCAAGGAACCTTTTTTATTTATAGTATGTTATCTTTCTAATTCAAGGTAATATTCATATTCAAACTTTGATTCAATTTTTACAACTATAACAATCTTATTTCAAGTGAAAATCTTACTTGAACTGTTTTCGTGTCATGATTCTGCTTCAAGAACTTTCAATCCATCCAAGGATCCTTTGAAGCTAGATCCATTTTTCTCATTTCCAGTAGTTTTATCCAGAAAACTTGAGGTAGTAATGATGTTCTTAACATCATTCGATTCATACATATAAAGCTATCTTATTCGAAGGTTTAAACTTGTAATCACTAGAACATAGTTTAGTTAATTCTAAACTTGTTCGTAAATAAAAGTTAATCCTCCTAACTTGACTTTTAAAATCAACTAAATACATGTTCTATATCTATATGATATGCTAACTTAATGATTTAAAACCTGAAAACACGATGAACACCATAAAATCGGATATACGCCGTCACAGTGAAACCGGGGGCTGTTTTGGTTTGGATAATTAAAAACTATGATAAGCTTTGATTTAAAAGTTGTTCTTCTGAGAAAATGATTTTTCATATGAACATGAAACTATATCCAAAAATCTTGGTTAAACTCAAAGTGAAAGTATGTTTTTCAAAATGGTCATCAAGATGTCGTCCTTTCGACGAAAATGACTACCTCTTTAGTAATTGACATGTAACTTAAATTTCCGACTATACACCTATACCTTTTCTGTTTGTATTCTTAAATTAGAGTTCAATATGAAACCATAGCAATTTGATTCACTCAAAACGGATTTAAAATGAAGAAGTTATGGGTAAAACAAGATTGGATGTTTTTGATCTTTTTAGCTACGGGAAATGTTTAACAAATCTATACAAATCATATCCTAACTAACTTATATTGTATTATAGATGTATTCTAATATATTATGTAATCTTGGGATACCATAGACACGTATGCAAATGTTTTGACATATCATATCGACCCATGTATATATATTATTTGGAACAACCATAGACACTCTATATGCAGTAATGTTGGAGTTAGCTATACAGGGTTGAGGTTGATTCCAAAAATATATATACTTTGAGTTGTGATCTAGCCTGAGACGTGTATACACTGGGTCGTGGATTGAATCAAGATAATATATATATATATCGATTTATTTTTGTACATCTAACTGTGGACAACTAGTTGTAGGTTACTAACGAGGACAGCTGACTTAATACACTCAAATCTTTAAAACATAATAAAAAATAGTTGTAATTATATTTTGATCATACTTTGATATATATGTACATATTTGTATAGGTTCGTGAATCGATCCGTGGCCAAGTCTTATTTCCAAGGAAGGAAATATCTGTGAAAGTGAGTTATAGTCCCACTTTTAAAATCTAATATTTTTGGGATGAGAATATATGCAGGTTTTATAAATGATTTACAAAATAGACATAAGTACGTGAAACTACATTCTATGGTTGAATTATCGAAATCGAATATGCCCCTTTTTATTAAGTCTGGTAATCTAAGAATTAGGGAACAGACACCCTAATTGACGCGAATCCTAAAGATAGATCTATTGGGCCTAACAAACCCCATCCAAAGTACCGGAAGCTTTAGTACTTCAAAATTTATATCATATCCGAAGGGTGTCCCGGAATGATGGGGATATTCTTATATATGCATCTTGTTAATGTCGGTTACCAGGTGTTCACCATATGAATGATTTTTATCTCTATGTATGGGATATGTATTGAAATATGAAATCTTGTGGTCTATTGTTACGATTTGATATATATAGGTTAAACCTATAACTCACCAACATTTTTGTTGACGTTTAAAGCATGTTTATTCTCAGGTGAATACTAAGAGTTTCCGCTGTTGCATACTAAAATAAGGACAAGATTTGGAGTCCATGTTTGTTTGATATTGTGTAAAAACTGCATTCAAGAAACATATGTCGATGTAATGTATTTCTATTGTAAACCATTATGTAATGATCGTGTGTAAACAGTATATTTTAGATTATCATTATTTGATAATCTACGTAATGCTTTTGAAACCTTTATTGATAAAATAAAGGTTATGGTTGTTTTAAAAATGAATGCAGTCTTTGAAAAGCGTCTCATATAGAGGTCAAAACCTCGTAACGAAATCAATTAATATGGAACGTTTATAATCAATATGAACGGGACATTTCACAGTGCATATTCGGTAAGTTCAAAGTTTTCAAAAATTGTCTCAGAAATGTTATTCATTGAAAATGTGATAATCTTGAAAGATCCTTGATAAAGATTTATCAAGATTTAAAGTTAATTTGATTAATTTTGAAAATGTACAGCATTCGGTAAATATTGGCCCATTCTGTAAGGCCCATGTTTTCAAACATATTCGGTATCTATAAATAGGAGGGTCAAAGTTAAACTTTCTCTCACTTTGAATTAATTGCATACCGAATCTGCCTAATCTTACGGAGTCTGCCTAATCTACCGAATCCGTCATTCTCTATCTTCAAATCTTTTGTATTTCCTTGTTTCAATCAAATTTAAGATTCACATGTTGTAGATCTGAGATAAATAAATGATTTTTAACCAGAAAAGATCAATAAAAACAGGATTATGACGTTTAATTTTGAAATTGTTGATTATACCAAATCTGAAGTCTGAATTCTAAAATCTTCAATTAAACTCTATTGATTTGGTTGATAGACATGAAATCTAATCTAATCTGTGTTAAATTGATTGATCTATCAATTGACCGAGTCTGATTTCTTGTTTAATTGATTATTTGATGGATTCTGTATATACCAAATGTGTTCTTGCTACAGTACTGAATCTGTTCAAATAGTTAACATGTTATCTTGATTTAATTGAGTGGTTAATTGATTATGATTATGATTTTGCATGTTATAAGACTGAATATGCATGTTTGAGTGATTATCTGCAAATTTTGAAGATACCGAATCTGTTCTTAACTTGATACCGAATCTGGTATTTGGTACTTTGAAATAGTTGGATTTTTTACTTGAAACACTTAACATGTTTATTATAAGTCTTTGAAATGAAAATGCAAGCTTATTTGGTTACCGAATCTAAATTTTTCATGAATACCGAATCTGCTTGGATTGAGTTGAATAATTAACTAAGTGTTATTCTGATTCTTTATGGTATATATTTGATTATACATGATAGGGTGTATTATGATGAATATCGTATGAATATCATGTTTGTCAAATGTTTGTTCATGTTTGGAATAAATAATTTTTATAACTTACAAAAACCATAAAAATTATAAAATCTGAAAAAAAAGAATACAAATGTTTTCAAAGGAAATAAGAATAGAGATATGTGCTTTATTATAACATCTTGTGGTCTTCTATTTCTTATTTATACAGCTAAATGGCGAACAATCACTTCATCAATTCTAAAACCAACATCCCTTGCAATTACTGGACTGCTATTCTAGAGAGGCATACTTTATGGCCTGCTCTAAGCTCAACAATTAGTGTGCAAGTCACAGACTTGGAGCTTCTTAATAGAAAAATCAGGTTTGTGGAGGCTACACAACCTACAGCTGCCAATCCACAGGGAGAACAAGCTAAATTTGAGTTTGAGCTGAGAGGGTTACAAGGATTCAGAAGTAATACTAAAGCTGACTTCAGGAGGATCTTTCAGCTTCCTCTTGTACAGAATGCTCCTGCTCTTCCAGCTACTCAGCAAATGATGAGCTCAATCTTTCAGCTTGGTTATAGTGGAGCTACCAATGTTCCACCGGCTAAGTTTCAAAAGAAGTATTTGCACTCCAGGTAGTATGTGATCTTCTTGATCATCAACAGATGTTTCTTGATGACAAGAAGTGGATCAGACAGCTTTACTGTGCCAATGCTCAAGTTTTTCTACTCATTCACAAGAGTAGAAACTCCGAATTATGCAGAACTCTTGTGGGAACTGGTTCAAGCACAAGTTGATAAACCAAGGATTTCCTACATTCCTTACGAAAGGTTTTTCTGTATCTTTATCCAAGATGCTATAACTGCTTGCAGAAATGAAAATATTTTTGTACTAGGTACACATGGATTACAGATGAAGAGATTTGGGCAGTTAAAGATGAATACCCCGGTGATTTCTGACAATCAATTCACTGCGTCAAATCTAAATTAGCTAGAGAGGCTAGCTGAACCCCAAGACGCTCGAATACATTCTTATTTTGAGGTTGTAGGAATACCTCTTCCGAACCCGGTACAACAAGTATAAGTTGAACCCGCCGCGGTTCCAGCCCCAGAAGTTGTAGAGGAACCTGTAGTACAACCACCCGGGCCAGCTAATCCTCCACTCAAGATAAACCTCAAACGCCCTAGGGTAGCACAACAAGCTCAACCCGTGAGGATCAGGGAACCTAGTTCACCTAGGATTGAACCAACCCTTTCCACAACACCTGAGGAGAGCAGTGATGCTGATTCATCAGCAACTGAATCATCTCCTGAACATTCTCCAAAGAGAACATGATATATGCCCGATGAGATGAATCAGACTCCGCCAACCCAATGAGTAACTAGATCTAGGACTACGACTCATATCGTACGCCAAACAGTTACTCCAACTATTAGTGATACGAACCAAGACCTAGAGCCTATTAGGTCACCTTCACCCATCTCTGTATCACATCCAACAATAACAGTAAGCCCTACACTAAATGAAGCGCAAGCTTCGGTAGGCAAGAGTGTGACGACCCGGGAATTTCTGACTAAATTTAAACTTAATCTTTATATGATTTTGATACGATAAGCAAAGTATGTAATGTTGAGTCTAGAAAATTTTGAAACGATATTCATATATTCAATTGACCTTCGACTGCTCTCGACGATTCACGAACAATTAATTGTAAATAGATATGTGTGTATGTATATATAAATAATAATTCGAAATATAATTTGAAGTATTATATGTTGTTGATATTAAAAATTAATAAAAATAAAAATAGGATATTATAATAATTATTATTTAAAATATATCTCTATATATAAATAAAGTATATTAAAAATAAATATTAAATGATTGTAATACTCGTTTGATGGTTCGATTGATATTAAGCAAGTTAAATTCAAACATACATGATTTTAAAATAAACGGTGATTCAAAACTGAGTTCTATAAATTTTAGGCTTACTAAAATTGTATTTAGGATCTAGTTATTAAATTTTAGAACTTTTTATATTTCACCCATAAATGAGAGGGACAGTTGATGTAATTTTTATTTAATAAATTAATGATCGAATTTTATACCATAATGACCAAAATAAATAAATATAGTTAATTTAAAAATATGTGATTTTTCTGAATACTTTTATCCGCCACTGATTAACAAAGGAGTACGAAATCTAGTCCGTGAATGGAATAGTAAGCGAAGGCTAATATTATCACACGTTTATATTTAAATTATTATTATATTAATATTATTAATTATTAAATTATATATACATCATATGTAGTAATTGTTTCAATTCATCTTCACCCGTGAAAATATTGTGTTACTATGCATGATTGAATGATTTGTAATCACTGTACTAAATTGATTAATTTCTTTAGAATACTGTGTGTGTCGATGTCTATTGTTTTCAATGATTTATATATATTAAAATATAATATAATATAATATACACGTACGTGCATGTGGTATGAGAACAACTTTTCCACTTTCAATTTCCATTTATCACCATAAACTATCTTTTTCTCTATATACTGATATATGCAATTGATCAAATAACAAACACCCTCCATCAACATTTTCTAATTTAACCATAACCGAAGCACCACTAATCATCATATTCACTCTGTATCTTTTTCTTGATTCATGATTGAACAACCCAAACAACCCTTGTGTTCTATAACAACCTATATTCAACCACCACAGTCGATCATCACCACTTCACCACCATAAACCAAGAACCTACTTCCTACTACTCGAATAAACCACCATCTTCAAACGAGAACCACCATGTTCACCACTTTTAAACCATCCTCTTCCTCTCATTATTTTCCTCTCTCTCTACAATCACCACCATGCTTCACAAGCTCCTTTTGTTGCAACTTGAATCACCACCACTGAACCACTACAATCTTCATCTCTCGCTTTCTTCTCCTTGATCGTGAACCCATCACCACCGTGAACTACCAAGCAAACCACCAACACCTTCCATATATTTTTTTTTCTTTCTTTCTCCTCTTCTAATCTAAAACAGTTTCAAATCCAACCTTTTTGATTCCTTTTCTGTTCGTGTCTGCTACAGCCGCTACTGCAGCCTACGTTTCTATTTCTATGCATAATAAATAGCCACATTACAACCATCATCATCGTTGTCAAAAGCTACTGTTACCGTAAGCATTTATTTCTGTTTAAAGCCGAACTAAACCATGAGAACCCGTTTAGATTGTCACCTGCTAATGCTATTGACCACCAAAACTACTCCTACTAATACGTACCAATTTTGTTTATGACCAAAAGACACTTTATTAAAACTCTTATAGTTCTTGCTACTATTCGAATGAATCCAACACACTACTATCTAAAACCCACTTTAATATTACCGCTATTACGACTATTCGAGCCTTGCTGCATGATCCTAGTCGACTGATACATGTTTATTTACATTCAAGTGCAATACCAAACTAAACATCATAATGTTAGGCTTTCGGTTTACAAGCTTCAAAATCAAACCCTCATGTTGATTGTTGATATGTTTGATCATTTTCTATTTAGAGTCACTATAATTATTCCTATTTCTCTCATAATACGATTCACAAAAACAACTATCTGCACCACCACCATAACCTCACGACTCATAATCACCAATGGGATACTGTTTCTATTTCAAGTTCAAACACAACATAATCACCACTAGAACCATTGAGCAACTGCCTTTTATTCCTATTCGCTTGATCAGACCAATAACCGAAACCTTTACCTTCGATTGAAACTCATTGACCCACCATTCAAACCCACAAAAATAATACTTATGATTCTGCAGCTGTAAATTATTGCTGTTATGTTATTATTATTTTTTATGATAAGGATGATGGGAAGGAGACAAAGAAACATGTAGATGATAATTAAAATAAGAATTGACGATCATGATATATATTGGTGGGGTTTAAAGTTATAATAATGATGATTATCATAATTGTTATGATCATGGATGTGGGACAGTTTAAAAATTTATTGAACGACTAAAGTGGAAAAATTCAAGGGACGTTCTATAGTTTTTTTGTAATCGAACTGGGCAATGATTATCCTGGTGGGCCGTAAATTTTATATACATTGGGCTTCGGTTTATATTATATAAATGGGCTACTTCTCGGGCCTTTAAATTCAATAACATTAGTTGTGTCCCAATACTTAATGTTGGGCCAAGAAGTCGATATTGATTATCATAGTTGGGGTTGACGATGAGAACAATAAGGACGTAATAATTGCGGATTGATATTGATATTAATATTCATATTGATATAGATTGATGATGATTCAAAAGAGAAAAACCAAGTTAAAAGATATTAAAATCTTAATAATAATAATAGAAAAACTGATACAGAGTAATGGTTAAGGATGTTATCGAGTTAGCAGGATATCGCGGGTTCAAACCCGGACTTGGGCATTTTTTAAGGGATACTTTTTTGAGGTAGAAATTTTACTCTATTTATTATTATTACTATTATTATTGTTATTAATTATTGTTATTATTATGTTAATTATTATTATTACTAATATTAATAACATAATTATTATTATCACTAATATAATTAATATTAGTATCATTAGTGTTATTATTAGTATTATCATTAAGAATTATTAGTATTGCTATTATTATAGTTATTAGTATTAACATTACTTTTATCATTATTTTTAACATTATTACTATTATTATCATTATTATTACTTTATTATTATTATTATTTTTATTATTATTACCACAATTTATTTTAGTATTATTATAATTATTATTTTTACAAACAAAAGATATTTATATAAAGATATATATTTATTACATATATCATAAGTACCTATAACTTACTATTTTAATATGAAAATAACACACATATATAACATGAGAAATAATAAATACATTACTATTATAAATAAGTAAAATATTAAATAATTAATATATATAACCTAGTCTGAATACTATTATATGTTATTATATGCTTTAATATATATAAAACTGATATAGGTTCGTGAATCTGAGGCCAACCTTACATTGTTCAGTTCTGCCGTATGCATATTTTTACTACAAAATATCGTATCGTGAGTTTCATTTGCTCCCTTTTTAAATGCTTTTGCAATATATATTTTTGGTACTGAGAATACATGCGCTGTTTTTATAAATGTTTGACGAAATAGACACAAGTACTTAAAACTACATTCTATGGTTGGATTATTAAACCGAATATGCCCCTTTTTAGTCCGGTAATCTAAAAATTAGGGAACAGACACCCTAATTGAGGGGAATCCTAAAGATAGATCTATTGGGCCCAACAAGCCCCATCCAAACTACCGGATGCTTTAATACTTCGAATTTATCATGTCCGAAGGGAGTCCCGGAATGATGGGGATATTCTATATGCATCTTGTTAAGGTTGGTTACAAGGTGTTCAATCCATATGAATGATTTTTGCCTCTATGCATGGGACGTATTTTTATGAGAAATGGAAATATGAATCTTGTAGTCTATTAAAATTATGAAATGATTATTTATGATAAACTAATGAACTCACCAACCTTTTGATTGACACTTTAAAGCATGTTTATTCTCAGGTATGAAAGAAATCTTCCGGTGTGCATTTGCTCATTTCAGAGATATTACCTGGAGTCATTCATGACATATTTCAAAAGACGTTGCATTCGAGTCATCGAGTTTATCAAGATTAATACTAAGTCAATTGTAGTTGGATATATTATGAAATGGTATGCATGCCGTCAACTTTCGATGTAGTGAAAGTTTGTCTTTTAAAAACGAATGCAATGTTTGTAAAATGTATCATATAGAGGTCAAGTACCTCGTGATGTAACCAAATGTAATGTATTCGTCCAGATGGATTAGGACGGGGCATTAGAAAGAGAGCTGAAAGCAAGGATGGTAAAAAGACCAATCAGCCCATCCAATCTAAACAGGACTTAATAATAAATCCTACTAAGCAAGGTGCTTCGGCATCTAAGGAAGTAAAGTCTTCCTCTGCAGTAAAGTCTGCATTGACTCAATCGATTGAGGAAACTCAATCATTGAAGTCCAGAACGGCCGAAGGGGAGCCAAAAAATCATAAAAAGGCACCATGTGAGATGACCCGTCCTAATCCATCTGGACGAATACATTACATTTGGTTACATCGCGAGGTACTTGACCTCTAGATGATACATTTTATAAACATTGCATTCGTTTTTAAAAGACAAACTTTCATTACATCGAAAGTTGTCGACATGCATACCATTTCATAATATATCCCACATAATTGACTTAATAATAATCTTAATGAACTCAACGACTCGAATGCAACGTCTTTTGAAATATGTCATGAATGACTCCAAGTAATATTTCTAAAATGAGCAAATGCACAGCGGAAGATTTCTTTCATACCTGAGAATAAACATGCTTTAAAGTGTCAACCAAAAGGTTGGTGAGTTCATTAGTTTATCATAAACAATCATTTCCATTATTTTAATATACCACAAGATTTCATATATTGACACGCGTAACTCGCAAATTAAAATTCATTCATATGGATTGAACACCTGGTAACCGACCTTAACAGGATGCATATAGAATATCCCCATCATTCCGGGACTCACATCGGACATGATAAATCGAACTACTAAAGTAGTTCAAATTCTCTAACTGGGGCTTGTTAGTGCCCATAGATTTATCTTTAGGATTCGCGTCAATTGGTGGCAATTATAATAAACACCAATTCTTAGGCTACCAAGCTAAAAAGGGGCATATTCGGTTTGATAATCCAACCATAGAATGTAGTTTCGATCACTTGTGTCTATTTCGTAAAGCATTTATAAAAGCAGCGCATGTATTCTCAGTCCCAAAAATATATATTGCAAAAACATTTAAAAAGGGAGAAAATGAAACTCACCATATTGTATTTTGTAGTAAAATACATATGACGACATTGAACAAATGTAGGGTTGGCCTCGGATTCACGAACCTAT